>NC_142954.1:14750515-14815515 GCF_046866305.1 Octopus bimaculoides | reverse complement strand
CGTGCGGGTGACACGTAAAAGCACCCACTACACTCTCTGAGTGGTTGGCGTTAGGAAGGGCATCCAGCTGTAGAAACTCTGCCAAATCAGACTGGAGCCTGGTGTTGCCATCCGGTTTCACCAGTCCTCAGTCAAATCGTCCAACCCATGCTAGCATGGAAAGCGGACGTTAAACGATGATGATGATGATGATGATGATATATATATATATATATATGCATATACACATATATATATATACATACATTATATATATATATATATATATATATATATATATATATATATATATATATATATATATATATATATATATATATATGTATATATATACATACATATATATAAATACATTATATATATACATACATACATATATATACATACATATATATGCATACATATATATATGTGTGTGTATGTATATATAAAAAGGGGTAAAAGAGATCAAGAATGGAGAAAATACCATCTTTTATTGATGATTACACCATAGATTACCAATGATCATTTCTATTGTGCCAGCATGTTTAAATATAGAACAAAAGGTATGAGATACCAATCAAACCGATATATATGAAAACGTATGCCAACACAATGTTATCAAGGTAATACAAAACAGGCTCTTTGTTTAAGTGAACTGAGATGATATCTCTAATACATGAACACATACAAAAAGCACGTTAAGAAGAAATATAATATTTTAAGAAATGCCAGTTTAGTATTTCAAACTCATGATGACACCAGTAGATAACAAAGAAAATGAAAAATAAACAGAAATTCTACATCATGACATTTAATTATCTCACTATTAATGTATGCTGAAGACAATTAGAAAAATTATTCCTATTAGATTATAGGAAAAGCAAATATAATTAAGGCATTATTTACTATTGAAACATTTTAATGCTTTTCCATATTTATTGGAACATTTCAATGTATGATTGCTTCTGTAATTTAATAATTCTAAATTACAAGTAATTATATGATACATTTCCTCTAGGCATAGACCACATTTAAAATTACCACTATTGTATGATGGAGTGTAACTAATAATGGATCACTTTATATCATAGTTAATGTTTCTGTCTTTCCCAATGCATTCACTAAGATTTGTAGAATTACATTTTTTGGGGTTCTGGGTTCAGTCCTGTGTATGGCACCTTAGGTAAGTGCCTTCTACTATAATCCTGGACCAAAGACTTGTGAATGGATTTAGTAGATGGAAAGTGAAAGAAACCCATTGTATGTGTGTGTGTGTCTGTTTGTTTCTGTATTTGTCTCCTGTCACCACTTGAAAACCAGTTGGAGTGTTTACATCCCCATAACTTAGTGGTCTAGTAAAAGAATAAGTACCAGGCTTTTAAAAAAAGCTAAGTCCTGGGGTCAATTTATTTGACTAAAAATCCTTCAAAGCATGGCCACAGTCAAATGACTGAAACATGTAATAAATATTATATATATATATATGTGTGTGTGTGTGTGTGTGTGTGTGTGTGTGTGAGGGGTTGCTGAAAAGTTCCTGGCTTTAAGGGTATTGCAAAAGGCCTAGTTGGAGGATCAACCTTCTGAGTTCTTTTACAGGGCTTAGAAAAACTGCAGGACCACTGCAATAAATGTATGACTCTGAGAGGGGAATATGTTGAATAAAATCATAATTAACTGATCCTCCTGTATTTTCTTTTCCCCGAAGACAGGAACTTTTCAGCACACCCTTGTGTGTGTGTGTGTGTGTGTGTGTGTGTGTATACACACACACACACACAGCGTGCGGTGAATAAACTATTGTTTAAATTATGCAAAAATGAAAATAATGCTGACATCTCATTTTAAGAGAAATATTTAGCAAAATTACATAAAAATATCTTGAAATACTAAAGAGTAAATTTATTCAATAAAATTGCTATTGGCTACGACTGAGGCCTACAGATGACTCGAGAATCTCCTGCAAAACTCTTGGACAGTCTCTTTGTTTAAGTTGGTGAATGCTGCCATAATCCTTGCCTTCAGTTCATCTTTGGTGTTACAAGGAGTTTTGTTGATCTCTCGCTCAGCTGCGCCCCACACATAATAA
The DNA here is from genome assembly GCF_046866305.1 of Octopus bimaculoides. Taxonomy (NCBI): domain Eukaryota; kingdom Metazoa; phylum Mollusca; class Cephalopoda; order Octopoda; family Octopodidae; genus Octopus; species Octopus bimaculoides. The sequence continues at coordinate 14,813,444 of NC_142954.1, read as the reverse complement.
TCAAGGGGGTTGCAGTCTGGGGAGTTAGGGGGCCAGATGTTAGAGGCTAATGTGGTTGCAGAAATTGTCTGGCAGCCATGACTGGGTTCTCCTGCTTGTGTGGCATGGTGCAGAGTCCTGTTGCCAGACATAGAGTCTTCTAGTAACCACCCACTTGATCCAGGGCAGCACTATCTCCTCCAGGCACTTGATGTAGACCTCCATGCCGAGTCTGAGGCCATGTGGGAAGATGAATGTAAGTATAACGTTGCCATCACTAGTGATCACTCCAAACACCATGATGTTGACTGGATGTTTGATTTTTATCACTCTCAGTATATGTCCTCAGATTGATACCCAAACACACTGAAATGTTCATATTGGAGCTTCCGACACAAATTCCAAGTAGTACTGCATGTCGTTTCCAAATTTCTGGCAGAGTGAATTGCATCATGGTGCTGTTTTTCTCACAGACAGTGCCTAACTGACCCTATTATACTGTGTAATTGACAAAATCAAAAACAAACAACGCACATGCGTAAAATTAAAAATATAAAACAGCAATAATTTACCCATCACACCCTGCATATATATATATATATATATATATATATATATATATATATATATGATGATGATGATGATGATGATATATATATATAAGTATATATGAGTTAGCGGTTAGACAACCATCTAAGGGATAATAAATATCTAATATACTACTGGAGGGATACATATTTATATCCAAATGCTTACTGTTGCAAAGCAATAGTATAATTGAATAATAGGTACAAGTGGAGGTAAGCAAAAGTTTATCCAGAATTTATATAAGGCAAGAAAGAAAATGGAACAGGGATTCAATTGACAAACAACAGTAAGATCCATTTATTATAATCTTAGAAATAAATAAATAAATGTTTATTCCTATTATTATAATAAATAAATCATACTGATGTTTGTCAATTGAATCTCTTCTCCATTTTCTTCCTTGCCTTATATATATGTGTGTGTGTGTGTGTGTGTGTGTGTGTGTGTGTGTGTGTGTGTGTGTGTGTGTGCATGCATATATGTGTATGTAGGCTCAAAATGTAAAAGACTTTTTCATTTTCCTGAGCATCAAACTAATATACTTGCTTGTTGTTCATACACCTGTCTTTGTGTTTTGTTTTTCTATAAATTTCAACTATATATATATATATATATATATATATATATATATATATATATATATATATATATATATATATATATATATATAGTTGAAATTTATATGTTATATATATATATAGCTGATATTTATATATATATATATATATATATAACAACATGAACAAAAAATGGAGAATATTATATTTTCAGCTGATGATTACACTGTATGTACTAGCAATGATCATTTCTATTGTTCCAGCATATTTAGATATCGAAAAAAAATGTACCAAATACCGTCAAACCAATATATCTGAAAACTTATGCTAGCACAATGTTATCAAGGTAATACACAACAGGCTAAATTCAAAGTGAACTAAGATAATATCTCTAATAAAGGAACGTATAAAAAAAGAACGTTAAGAAGAAAAAATATTCTAAGTAAAGCCAGTTTAGTATTTAAACTTATGATGACGTCAGCAGATAACGAAAGAATAAAAAATAAACACACAAGTTCTACATCATGACATTTAGCTATCTAGCTACTAACTAACATATGCTAAAAAGTTGAGAAAAATTATGCTTATTATAGGAAAGGCAAATATATTTAAGGTGTTATTTACTGCTTAAATGTTTTTCTGTATGAACTGTATATATATTGAATTTCCTGAATAAGGGGGTAGAATGTTTAGGGACAGTACTCTTTTCACTATCCATAGGTCTAGTAAGGTTAATTTCGAAAGGTGTTGGAAAAATCTTTATAAATTCTTTAAGTGTCTTGGTCTGTCTATTTCCATAGAAAATTAATATAGTACGGTTAAGTTCCTTGATGTTACCAACCATGTCATATGAGGGCTTAAAGTATATGAATAAAAATTCTAATCATCCTAGATACATGAGAAATTCTATCATTAAAAATATATCAACTTGTATTTCGAGGTTTCCTGCTAATGAGGATGTATTTGTATAAAACGAAAAGTACTGTAACCATGCATTATCTGAAGTTGTGTATAAGGACAAAATTTACTATATTCAGAATCAAAATGCTCATAAAATTCCTGGTAATGATAGGATATTAAATATGATGATCCTTCATTGAGATTGCAATAAAAATAAATACATCAAACAATTTTATTTAAGCAACTGAGTAACAGCAAGAATAATGGTGCAAATAAGACTGGAAATAAACATATTGATATTTATTTCAAGTTTTGGCACAAGGCCAGCAATTTCAGGGGTACTTCAACTGGCATATATTGGAAGTAATTGATTGGTTCATTGATATTAAAGATAAAGAAATGTACTAAATTTATTCAATTGTGATATAAACTCCTATAATCATTTTCTTGAACTAGTTTTTGATACTTTAGGTGAAGGTACCTTCAACTGTGAGATTGATAAAACCTTTATTATAACACCTAAAAATAATATTGATTATAATATAATACTGCTAATAATTCTGGTTTAACACCTAATTCTGAGAGTAGAATTGGTACTAGTTCCTTTAACCATGAGTGCTACATATGAGTGAATAAACACCAATGTAATGTCATAAACAAAATTGTGTCCCTTAGAAAACCAGTGTTTAAGGAAGAATAAAGTATATCAATGTTAGATAGTTGCAGGGGATCATACATACTATTACATAGGTTCTTCTGCTACAATTTGGAAATCTAGATTACATAACCATTCTTCATTCTTCTTCATTTAAGTATAGAAGAAAATGTAATTTTACGAATCTTAGCAAATGCATTTGAAATTTGAATATGAGGAATATTAACTATGATTAAAAGTGGTCCATTATTAGTTACACTCCATCATACAATACTGGTAATTGTAAATGTGATCTATGGCTAGAGGAAATGTATTATATAACTACTTCTAGATTGAAATTATTAAATTGCAGAAACAATCTTACATTGAAATGTTCCAATAAATATAGAAGAACATTTAAGTATTTCAATACTAAATAACTATAGTTGTTAAGCATAATTTTTCTAAATGTTTTCAGTATATATTAAGAACTGCATAACTAAACGTTGTGATGTAGCATGTCTATGTTTATTTTTATTTTTTCATTATCTACCAACGTCATCATAATTTTAAATACTAAACTGGCTTTTCTTAAACTATTATATTTCCCCTAAATGTCCTTTTTGTATGTATTCATGTATTAGAGATATTATCTCATTTTACTTTGAATTTAATCTGTTTTGTATTACCTTGATAACATTGTGTTGGCATAAGTTTTCAGATATATTGGTTTGACTGGTGTTTAGTACATCTTTTTCTATTTATAAATAGAAACAATAAAAATAATCATTGAAAATGTATGGTATAATCATCAATTGTTCATATTGTCATATAGTCCACATTTCTTGAAATTCTTTGAAGCAATATTTTGATCTGCTTGTCATACATGAGGAATTACCTTCTACTTAAATTTATTGGTATCTGATTGTTTGATGAATATAACTAAGTTTGCTTAACACTAAATGCTTTTGAGATATCTGTCTGGATTTATTAATCCCTTTTATCACTTGTTTTATGTGTGTGTGTGTGTGTGTGCGTGTGAGGTCTGATCAATAAGTATCCGGACTGTTGCCACAGTAACGAAGCTAAAGCATGCAGAGTGAAGCTGCTTGGCACAGATTGACCTTGAACTCTGCTGTGCATATGCACTAAGTTTTAACATTCTAGCTCTCACTTCCACGGTTTACAGCAGTGCTTGGAAGGAGGGTGTGTAGTATGGTCAATGTGACAATCACATACTACACACCTTCCTTCGAAGCACTGCTGTAAACAATGGAAGTGAGCTAGAACGTTAAAACTTAGTGCATATGCACAGCAGAGTTCAAGGTCAATCTGTGCCAAGCAGCATTACTCTGCATGCTTTAGCTTTGTTACTATGGCAACAGTCTGGATACTTAATGATCAGACCATGTATATGTATATATATATATATATATATATATATATATATACATGGTCTGATCACTAAGTATCCAGACTGTTGCCATAGTAACAAAGCTAATGTATATATATATATATATATATATATATATATATATATATACACACAAACAAGTAAATAACAAACGATGGATGAATGTTAGTTCATTACAGCTGTTTCTAACACATTTTTTAATAGACAAATGACTACATTACATCATAGCAGTGTTTCTACTGTGTTCATGGATTGTTCTTCTATTGTTTGAAATTCTGTGTATCATCTGATGAAAACAGTTTTTTGCTATGATGTAACGTACTCATTGATCTATTAAAAAATGCATTAGAAACAGCTGTAATGAATTGACATTCATTCATGGTTTGTTATCTATTTATTAGCTTATAATACACCAAAAGGGATTCTTGACCTGTCGGACATCCTGGAGCATACCAAACACCGTGTGACCAATACAACGTATGCTTTGGGCCAGTCCCTAGGCACTAAATACTTGTAAGGGTTAAATTCTCTGTATGCAAACCTGAATATTTAACCAGATGTACTTCAGGACCCAGTATATTTATTCAACTAAAGGTGGTATTTACAAGTCAATTTGATCCAACCTGATGATGCATATATATTTACACAGACACACACATCTGTGTGTCTGTGTTCATCACCCACCACTGCAAGACAGCTGGTGTTGGTTTGTATATGTTCCTGTACTTAGCAGTTCAGTATAAGAGACTGGTAGAATAAGAATCAACCTTAAAAGAAATAAGTACTGAGGCCAATTTGTTCAAGGTATGGCCCCAGCATGGCCAAATTCCAATGACTGAAACACAAAGATAAAAAGTTGGATCTCAGCAGGATTTGAACTCACATCATCTTTTGCCAAAGGATGCTTATACAATAAACAGAGATTAAACTTACCATGGGAAAACTGATGCACAAGACTTTCTGAATGGCACACCCAATGACAAATTACCCTGAATTTTTTAAGTAGAGCAGCCCACCTGACTATGTGCTATGTCCCATGTGACTTGTTTCCCCCCAAAAGGTTGTCCAAGTCTCATTTTAAATAGATCAAAGATATCAGCCATTAGTAAAAGAAAATATTAAAAAAGCAAAACAAAATCCAAACTCCAAAACTGTGGTTAAGTGCTGACATATTTAGTGTCTTGATAGAAGTGAAAAACTAAACTCAAATAATTGAGTGATTAACAGTTGTTACATACAAAGAAAACAAGTAATAATAATAATAATAATAATAACCTCTCTACCAGCCATTACACAGACAACAAAAGTTCTAAAATTAGAGAACATAAGCAGAGAAAGAAAATGAATATATTGAAACAGAAAAACTCTACAATGCTGTTTGTATTCTAGAATGTTCCACAAAATGTTTAACATATAGGAGGAGAAAGGAGGAAGGAAAAGAATGGTGAGGGGGTGACCTGAATGAAGTTACTATAATTATAAGCAGCCTGTTTTGAAGTTTTTGTCTTCATTAAGTATTTTCATCTGACTTGTTTATTTTTCCTTTCATTTTATTTTAAAGTGTTATTTTAGATTATGGGTGTGTTATGATGTGGGTGTGAGTTATGATGCGATGGTTTTACTTTGAAAAAACAAAATTGTAATAATTCTTTTGGTTAACCACACTCACACACATGTATACACATATAGATGCTAAACATATGCATACACACAGCATTCAGTTCTTCATAGTTGGGTAATGTAATTTGAGGTTTGCAGGTGCAGCTACATGTGGTTAAGCAGTCTGACCCCCAACCATGTGGTTCTGTGTCAGATTCAACTATATGGCAGCTAATAGCAGCAGCAGCAGCTGCAAGTGCAGCACCCTTTTTCGGTGGAGTTCTACTGGATGTTTGACCAAAGCTTTGTGAATGGAATATTTGATAGATAAAAGTTGCGTGGAGGAATCTTGTTGTCAGTGTGTGTGTGTGTGTGTGTGTGTTTTTATAGTTTGGTCAGATGGTTGTACTTATAACAGGCATACTATTGTGCTTTAACTTTTCACTAACACAAAGACATTCACACGCACATGTACCTACATACATACATTTACAGTTGAAGACAACAATTTGATTCACACACACACACACAAATCTTTTTATCTTTTACTTGTTTCAGTCATTAGACTGCAGCCATGCTGGGGCACACCTCAAAGAATTTTTAGTTGAATGAATCAACACCAGTACTTTTTTTCCTTTTAAAGCCTGGAATTTATTCTATTGGTCTCTTTTGCTGAACCGCTAAGTTACAAGGATGTAAACACACCAACACTAGTTGCCAAGTGGTGGTGGGAGACAAACACACACACACACATATATATATATATATATATATATATATATATATATATATTGGGTCAGCCCATAATTAATGCGGTTTTTTTAATTGCCTGAACTTAAAGCTGGAGGGGGGACAGGATAAACTACCTGCATCAACTTGTTACAAAGGCAGGTAGTAATTTTTACTTTGTCCTTATTCTTAGTGCAAGCTTGCACATAACCTAGCGGTGCAGCAAAAGAGCCTGATAGAATAAGTACTAGGCTTACAAAGAATAAGACCTGGAGTCGATTTGTTCGACTAAAGGCGGTGCTCCAGCATGGCTGCGGTCAAATGACAGAAACAAATAAAAGAATAAAAGCATACCTACATACATACATACAGACAGACATACATACGTGCATATATATAAACGTACACACACCAAAGTGCATGTATGTTTTTGTGAATATATATGTAGTGTGCATTTGTCTTTGATGAGTGGTTTTTGTCACTGTTTAACCCTTGGCCATTTATTATTCAAACAGACATGTGATCATCAATGTTCTAGCTATGACACTACCAAACTTTTATAAATCCAGTACAACTCCTATGAAGAAAACATTATTGCACATTGGACCCTTAAACATGAACAGCATTTAACCTTGAGACCTCTTGATTACTTTAAATGCCTGGCCTTGTCATCATTGAGGATTTCTCTTTTGGTCAGCAGTCATCTTTGATATTGTAAAAACTACATCAAAGACACTGGTCTTTCCTTTCTGGGCCAAGAAATACTTCAGCTCCCCAACGCACCCAACTAACAATCTTTTATAAAGTTCAGGTGGGGCCCATAATGGAGTGCCACTCCTAAAGCTAGGAAGGGGCCACTAATTTTATAACCACAGACATCTGAGTCTGTGAATGTCTGTGTGTGTGTATAAAGAGCAGAACTGTCCCCGATGTGCTGTTGTTACGCAAACAAATCTGGGAGAGTGCTGCTGCAACACAAAGACACAAGAGACAATGCTGCTGTTGATACACACATATTTCCAATGTAATCTCTCTCATGTTATAACTCTGTTACTTTTGCTGCTGATGAAGCTAACAGCAGAAATTTAGGTCTACCAACACTGGGAGACCTTCACCTGCAGCTGCTATTTTTATGTGCTTTTAACAGTATATTAACCACAGACATCAGGGAGAGTGAATGTCTGTGTGTGTAAACAGCCATAGTGACCCAGATGTACTGCTGTTATACAAACAAATCAGGAACAATGTTGTTGTTACAAATGCATTCGGGACAGTGCTGTTGTTACAGAAAGACATCAGGGACAATGCTGTTGTCAATACACACTTACATATCTCCAATGTAATCCCATGTTATATAACTCTGTTACTTTTGCTGCTGATGAAGCTAACAAGCAGAAACCTAGGCCTACCAATGCTGGGAGACTTTCACCTGCAGCTGCTATTTGCCTGAGCTTTCAGCACTACATTATAACCACAAACAAATGGGACAGTGTAAAAACAGTGTCCTAGATGTACTGCTGGTACACAAAAATATCTGGGACAGTGCTGCCGTTACACAGACATTTGGGACAATACTGTTGTTGATACACACTTACACATCTTCAATATAATTTCCTGTTATAACTCTGTTACTTCCTACATAAATAACCCCTATATAACCCACCCCACTTTACTATACCCTGCATCAGAGGTTTTCATCATGGGTGATACTGCCCCCAAGGAGGTTGCTGTGCATGTTGAAGGGGGCATTAGGCTTTAAGGGCGCTGAGGGGTGGGGGTGAGGTAGCATAATTAACATACTAAATTTTACCTCTAGTAGTAATTATATTATGCATGATATAACTAGTAATAGTGATTAAAATAAAACAAGAGAGAAGTGTGCTGCTATTTCTTGCAGATCAAGCAACTGTGTAGGACCTCCATAGTTGCTCAACCTGCATAGAAAATTTAGCTAGATCTCATCAGGTACAGAGAAGTCATTAACTTGTAATCTATAAAATAAATTTTACAACTTCTGTCTATTAATTTTTTAATTATTTCACTGTTAAAAGCTTTTATAATCCAACAAGCGAAGTAACTAGTTAGAAGAATCTCTATAAAAGACAAAAGTAGTAACTATACTGAGGAGTAATGTTTGTCACTATGTCAATATGGTCATTTGATGTTACTATTGTTTAACCCCAGGCTGAGCCTCTGCCAGCTAGTTACTGGTGCAACCTGCACCCTGTAGATATTGCAAGCAAGGGAGCAAACCCCTACTGTCTTCCAGCAAATGATGGGATCACGAGACCAAATGGTTTCTGATTGTTTGTGCCCATCTTCAGTCATAAACACTCAACTGTTAGAAATAGTAGGGATTAGCTTCAGCTTGCTATATGTAGAAAAATAAGTGACCATCGGTCACTGGTCTTACAACAGGCAAAGTAACTAGTTAGAAAAATCTCAATAAGAGATGAAAGTAGTAGCTATACTGAGGAGTAATGTTTGTCACCACATCAATATGGCTGTTTGATGTTACTACTGTTTAACCCCAACCAGAGGTTTAATCCCAAGCCAGCTGGTTATCAGTGCAGTCTGCACCATGTATATATTGCAAGCAGGGGAGCAAACCCTTACTATTGTCTAGCAGATGATGAGATCACTAAACCGAAAGGTTTCGGGTTATTTGTTCCCATCTTCAGTGGTGAACAACTGACTGCTAGAGATATAGCAGGAATTTACTCCAGCTCACAATATAACCATTACTTCTTTAACCAGTATTTCTATAATCCATTTTTTGAGTAAAATCTATAAACTATCATCCATTTTAAGTTGGTTTAGTCACGATGCTTCACTCACCACTTAGGTGGGTGCTAGGTATAACAAATACTTAAAAAAGGGGTGCTACAAAAACAAAAAATAGGTTAAGAATCACTGCCCAACATCATCGTACCCCTATAGAATCCATGTCATGCCCCAGCATCCTATGTTATTTTATAGATTATTATACCCCAAGTATACCTGATGTCACATCTTTGTACTCCAAGATACACTACACCACTCAACTATACCCTGCATCATTATATGCTTACATACCAACACCATATCCCAATGCAGATGCTTTACTTGCAGACATTCCTTCAGGGATTTCTGAAGTGGACAGGAAGTGTATGGACTTCATGAATCTCCGAGGAAGACCTCATAAACATTATAAACATCCTCTCTAGTAAACGAAACAACAAATGTGGTACAAGTGAATCCACACAACCCAGTTTTCAGTGAGGTAACCAAACTAATAAGAACCTTAAGAAGAAAGTATCTCAGCAGCTGATGTTTCCTTGACACGAAGTAACGTGAATATTTGCTGCTGATGTGGCTAACAAGCAGAAATCTTGAGCCATTGATTCTATCACCATTGCTGGGAGACGTTTGTTCTGTAGTGCTCCAACAGATGGCAGCAGATGGTTGCGTGTACAGTGAGAGCTAGCAGTGACCTTCACGAGGCTGTATGCCAGGTGACATCGCTGTGTTTACTTTGCAAGTTGGGAAATTTGTGTTTTCGTGATCATGTGTATGTTGTAGACCGTGATTTTGTCATGGACAAGAACAAAGAGCCAATGTAAAATTTTGGATTAAACTTGGGAAGTCTGCTACAAAGACATTGAGCATGCTTCAGCAAGCTTACAGCCATGAGGCAATGGGTCATACACAATGTTTCAAGTAGCACAGGTGCTTCAAAAGCAGAATAACATCCCTGTGATTTGGAAGACCTGCAATGAGTGTCACCCCAGGAAATGGGGTATTGTGCATCAAGAATTCATCCCTCAGGACAGACCATCAGTTGAGAGTTTGACTGTGATGTTTTAAAACGTTTGAAGGAGATAAGAGAGTATTGTAGTTCGCTTGAAGCATTGTGTATTGTTTGTAAAGAATAAAAAGTTTAGAATGGTATAACAATGCACTATAGAACAAAAAATGGACTATATACCTGTTGTAATTTGGTTATCTATAGTCCGATGATATTTCGGAATTACAATTCCTTCTTCAAATCTTCTTAGCTGGAGTCTCTGCTATTAAAGGAGGACATTCAGTGAAAGTGACTGAATCTGCGGAGCACAAAAAATTGAAGTCTTCACAACGACAATGCATCCTGTCACTGAGCTCTCCGCACTCAGAGCTTCTTGCCAAAAACAACATGGTATCAATTCTGCACCCACCCTATTCACTAGATTTAAACACCTGTAGGCTTCTATCTCTTCCCCCAAGATGAAAATGCAGCTTGAAGGTCACCGTTTTAACACTGTTGTCGAGACCCAGAGTGAATCACAGAAGGTCTTTGACTTGCTTATGAAAAATGACTTCCAGGCTGGATTCCAAAAGTGGCAGGAATGCTGGAGTTTGACTGGGGCGGTACGTCTGTCAAACGGTAACGCAGGTGGCCCAAAGCAGGCTCAGCGTGGACGGAAACCACACGTCAAGCAAAAGGGCAAAAGCTCGCTCAATCTCAATTTTCAGCACAGCTTTGCTGTGCAAGGTGACTATTTCGAAGGAGACGATGTTAAAACTTAAGGCGCAGGAGTGGCTGTGTGGTAAGTAGCTTGCTTACCAACCACATAGTCTCGGGTTCGGTCCCACTGCGTGGCACCTTGGGCAAGTGTCTTCTACTATAGCCTTGAGCCGACCAAAGCCTTGTGAGTGGATTTGGTAGACGGAAACTGAAAGAAGCCCACCGTATATACGTATATATATGTGTGTGTATATATATATATATATATATATATATATATGTATGTATGTATGTATGTGTGTGTATATATATATATATATATATATATATATGTATATATGTATGTATGTGTGTGTGTATGTTTGTGTGTCTGTGTTTGTCCCCCCAACATCGCTTGACAACTGATGCTGATGTGTTTAGGTCCCCGTAACTTAGTGGTTCGGCAAAAGAGACCAATAGAATAAGTACTAGACTTACAAAGAATAAGTCCTGGGGTCGATTTGATTCGACTAAAGGCGGTGCTCCAGCATGGCCACAGTCAAATGACCGAAACAAGTGAAAGAGAGTAAATAAGTTATTTTTTATTAAACATAACTAGTGTTGGAATCTTCTGACACCACCTTCTATAAGAGACGCTTTCTCAAAGCAAATATTGCAGTTGAGAAAGCTTTAAAACATATACATACTTTGAATATGATGTACAGATTGTTAATAAGAATGTTTAAACTTTTTTCTTTGTTTTCATTGATACTGGACAACAGTTTTTGAAAATTGTAAAGAGTAGAAAAAACTATTTGCTGTTTGATGTGTTCAGGCAAGGCTATGTGTTTAAGAACTCACCTTGTAACTATGTAGTTCTGGGTTCAATCCCACTGCATAGAACTTTGAGCAAGTGTCTTCTACCAGAGTTCCAGGCCAATTAACACCTTATGAGTGAATTTGATATATGGAAACTGTGTGGAAGCCTGTCATATATGTGTGTGTGTGTGTGTGTGTGTATGTGTGTGTGTGTGTGTGTGTGTGCGTGTGTTTGTCCCACCCACTGCTTGGCAACTAGTGTTGGTTTGTTCAAGTCCCTTTAACCTAGCAGTCCACAAAAGAGACTGACAAACGAAGTACTGCATTAAAAAAAAAAAAATACTGGGGTTGATTTGTTTGACTAAACCCATCAAGGCAGTACTCCAGCATGGGCACAGTCCAATGACTGAAACAAGTAAAAGTTAAAAGGTATACATATGTATGTGTGTGTGTGTGTGGCTGTGTGGTAAGAAGCTTGCTTCTCAATCACATGGTCCCAGGTTCAGTCCCACTGTGTGGCACCTTGGGTAAGTGTCACTATAGCCTCGGGCCGACCGAAGGCTTTTGAGTAGATCTGGTAGATGGAAACTGAAAAGAAGCCTATCGTATATATATATATATATATGTTTGTGTGTCTGTGTTTGTCCCCCCAACATCGCTTGACAACCGCTGTTGGTGTGTCTATGCCCCGTAACTTAGCGGTTCGGCAAAAGGGAACGATAGAAAAAGTACTAGGCTTACAAAGAATAAGTCCTGGGGTTGATTTGTTTGACTAAAGGCGGTGCTCCAGCATGGCTGCAGTCAAACAACTGAAACCAATAAAAGAATATGTGTGTGTGTGTGTGTAAAGCAAAGCTGACCCTAGCCTGTTGAGACCTCTCTAACCACAGCATCAAATGTAATTCTGAACTCAATCATTTTTTTTTTAAATTTCATTTTTATTTTTGTTATTTTCCAACACCTGACCTGGTAGAATTAATAGCTAAATTTCCCTCATACTACATTTCAGTCTTAAATAAAAGATACATTAACCAACATACTCCTACATACTGCTAAATAGACGTGATGGTCATGGCTGGAATATCTTTGGTTACAAGCCACCTCAAATATGTCTGACCTGGGATTTAAAGACAATAAAGACAGGATGGGAGAAGTTGGAGGGAGATTTAGCTGCTATTTCTAACACACACAAACAGAAGCTAGCATCATTAACCTGATGCCCCACCGGGAAGGGCCACAGCAGTAGTTGTGTTTGATCCTGGGCTATCTCCGTTTTGACTACAACCACTTTCCAACAGAGTAGACACTGGAGACAGGACGACCAGGCCAAGCTGCAGCAGGGCATTACATCCAATTTAACACCGGCACTAGTGGGAGTTTCAAAGTGAGCATTCTGTCTGCTAAAAATAGCAGTCAAATTTCCTTAAAACTACACCTTATAGCTTTAGAGCGAAAAAAAAGGGACATTTTGAATGCAGTAGCATAACTGGGGTGGGGGATATGGAGGTAGTCATTTCTGGGTGGCACTTTCGGGTCTGCCGTATAAGTCTGTGTGGAGGCGCAATGACCCAGTGGTTAGGGCAGCGGACTCGCGGTCATAAGATCGCGGTTTCGATTCCCAGACTGGGCGTTGTGAGTGTTTATTGAGCGAAAACAGCTAAAGCTCCACGAGGCTCCGGCAGGGGATGGTGGCGAACCCTGTTGTACTCTTTCACCACAACTTTCTTTCACTCTTACTTCTTGTTTCTGTTGTGCCTGTAATTCAAAGGGTCAGCCTTGTCACACTGTGTCACGCTGAATATCCCCGAGAACTACGTTAAGGGTACACGTGTCTGTGGTGTGCTCAGCCACTTGCACGTTAATTTCACGAGCAGGCTGTTCCGTTGATCGGATCAACTGGAACCCTCGACGTCGTAAGCGACGGAGTGCCTACAACAAAATAAGTCTGTACAGAGAGCGGGGAGTGACAACCTGAAGGTCTGTGCTAGGCGGCACACGCTCAGGTTATTCTACTCGGGGAATCATGTAAAAATGTTGGGGTAGTCGCTGTTGGAATGTCTGATCATAGACTTACTCGCTAAGAGATGACCTGGAGCAGATCAACAACAACGTATAGATTCAACGAATGGACTTCTATGTGGTCGTTCGATTCGCTAAAGATAGCAGCCAAGTCTCTGTCTGAACAACAACAATGGAAGGACATGCTGGATAATGTGATCTTAGTAGAGTTCACTCTGTTGCCCACCCAATTTAACATCATCACTTGGCCCTCGGGTATCTTTAGTAGAGCCCACTCTGATGTCACCCAGTTTAACACAACCACCTGGTCCTCGGGTACCTTTGGTAAAGTCCACCCAGTTTAACACCACTACTTCGTCCTCGGGTACCTCTAGTAGATGGGGAGAGGGGACGGGCGGAAATCTTTCCCAGAGTAGACTCCAGCAAAGGTACTCAAAGACAACAAGCCATAAAACAGATACTGTACTCTTTCATATGGGCTTCCCCAGGGATTCCATCGACGAAATTTTACTCCAAAGATTTTGGTTCATCTAGTTATAGTAGAAGACACGTTCCTAAAGTGCCGCGAAAAGCGACTGAAGTGGAAACCCTTGTAGTTGCGAAGTGGATATCTTAAACTACACGGGCCATACTTACAACCAGAAGTAGAGCATTAAATCAGATCTATTATGGGTTCCTGGGACCATGGGGAGGAGCAGGTACTTATGGAACCTGGGGTACGATTGGAATGAAAGTTAAGTCAGTCAAAGCGGGGTTTGAACTCGCAACGATAAGGGTAATCGACTGTAACTGGATAACTGGAAAGAAATATTTTTGTGCAGCGCTCTACCGGCTATACAACAACAATTGAATCAATGATAGGAATAAGAATAACAATAAACGATGTATTGTATATGAATATATGTATATTATACATGCACATATCTTACACAGACATACAAAAACACGTGCATATGTATATATGTTTAAACGAAATTAAATGTACACACACACACACACACACATGTATGTATGTATATGTATATATATATATATATATATATATATATATATATATATACGTACACACACAGAGAAAAACTCACCGTGTTGTTAGGTAGATATTCCGTTCGAGTAAGAATAATCGCGGGTGCGCGCGTGTCTGTGTACGAGCCTGTGTATGTGTGTGCGCGCGTGGACATAGACGCGCGCGCGTGTGTGTGTGTTCGTTATTTCATTTAAAAGAGAAAGAAGAAAAAGGGAAGGCGTGACACAATCAACTTCTTCTTCTTCTTCTTCTTCTTCTTTGCCCGCTTCTGTTTCTTTCTTCCTCTCTCTCTCTCTTTGTCGAAACGAACGACGACAACAACAGAAACAACAATAACGCGACACACACGCACAAAACAAAATAACAGCAGCAACAACAACTGGAACATCTGCTGAAGTGCCCGGCTGTAGAACTGTGACAGGACACAGTTTCACATATACATAGCACTACTCACGCACACACACACACACGAATACATATGTGCACACTCGGACACGCACGCACACACACCCACACACCCACATTCAATCCTGTACACATACACACTCTCACGTACTAATTCTTTTGGGTAATAGAAAAGTTATGTTGGTATATGGAACTGGTGGCGGCGGTGGCGGTAGCTTTGGTGGTGGTGGTGATGGTCGTATATGTGGGCAGGAGTCCTAGTTATGAGAGGGGGAGGGGTCAGTGGTGGTATCAACAGTTAAAATGGTAAAGTTGAGGCGGTAGTAGTCAGTGGTTGTTGTTAGAAGTGATGATGATGATGATGGCGGTGGCGGTGGTGGTGGTGGTGGTGAAGGAGGTGTGGATGGTTGTGGTGGGTGAATGATGATGCGATGATTCTGGTGATAGTTGTGATGATGGTGTCGGATGTGTGGGATGGTGGGGCTGGAGGTGTTGGAAGAGATGTTGGTAGAAGTTTTTGTGGTGGTAGTAGGAACAAGGTGGTGGTGGTGGTGGTGTGTAATTGATGTTGTTGTTGCCGATGGTATGATGGGTGCAGCCAAGTTCTTGGTGGGAAAAGGTTACAAACAGAGAAAAAAAAAAAAGAATGAATAAAAAAAAATACACAAAGAAAGAAAAAAAGAAAAAGGAAAGAACGCCCCACTTCTTTCCTCTCCTCCGTCTCCCCCCCCACCCAGAGAACTCTATTCCAGTCTAACTTGATTTATCAGTCAACTCTTCCTCCATATTCACACCCACTATCCACCTCTTGTTAATCACCCATTACACACAGACACACACACACATTTACGCAGCCACAGACAGACAGACACCATTATATATAGAGATATGGATACAGTATTTACTGAACCCCTTTAATATATTCTTTCCTGACCCCATAAAAAAACACAAGCTTGCACCTGATACCTTTCTGTCAATCCACTTCTCCACCCACCCACCAACTCATCGGAAACCTACCCAACCTGCCAGCCAATCACCACCTACACACACCTACACACACACACACACACACACACACATAAATGTATAGTTGCAGGCGTGGCTGGGTGGTAAGAAGTTTGCTTCCCAAACCACATGGTTCCGGGTTCAGTCCCACTGCGTGGCACCTTGGGCAAGTGTCATCTACTGTAGCCTCAGGCCGACCAAAGCCTTGTGAGTGGATTTGGTAGATGGAAACTGAAAGAAGCCCATCATATATATATATATATATATATATATATATATATATATATAAATATGTTCCCTTCTATTGGACTTTCCTCTGTTTCCGAAGAAGAGCGCCTGCTTGAAATGTTAAACCATCTTTCTTTCCATTCCTGAGTGTCTGCTAATACATCCTCGCGTTGTTTTTTGTGTTCGTTCTTTTGGGATTTACTATATATATATATGATGATATTATCATTTATATCATTTATATCATTTATATCAGTGGTTTAGCACGTGTGGAAAAAACATAAACGGTATGAATTATCAGTTTCAACTTTGTATTTAAGTAATAACATGTGGTTTGGTCATTCTGACCGTTAGTTAGCACACTGGTACCACTTGCTAGTACCCTTAATTATTAATTAATTTATGTATGTAAGTATATATGTATGTATGGATGTATATATATATATAAAGAGAGAGAGAGAGAAAGAGAGGTGCAGGTGTGGCTGTGTGGTAAGTAGCTTGCTTACCAACCACATGGTTTTGGGTTCAGTCCCAAAGAAATTGACCCCAGGACATATACTTTGTTAGCCTAGTACTTATTCTATCAGTCTCTTTTGCCGAACCACTAAGTTACGGGGAT
Source organism: Octopus bimaculoides (assembly GCF_046866305.1). NCBI lineage: Eukaryota > Metazoa > Mollusca > Cephalopoda > Octopoda > Octopodidae > Octopus > Octopus bimaculoides. Next base: position 14,796,457 of record NC_142954.1, on the reverse strand, counting down.
GTAAACATACCAACATCGGTTGTCAACCAATGGTGGGGGAGGACAAACACATACACATACACACACACACACATATTATACAAAAGTGTATAAAGATTTATACATGGAGAGAGAAGACCCTTGACAGGACTTCTTACATACTAAAAAGGGCAGTTAAGCCCAAACCACGAAAAAAGGGTTTAACTGCCCTTTTAAGCATGTAAGAAGTTCTGTCAAGGGTCTTCTCTCCTTGTATAAATCTTTATGCACTCTTATATATAAAAATGTGTTATGTCTTGTGACTTTTATTAAGCATGCAAACCATTTTTAATTTTTTACCCCTATGCTTATACTGTAATGTATATATATATATATATATATATATATATATATATATATATATATATATATATATAGATCAATCATCATCATCATCATCATTATTATCATCATTGTTTAACATCCGCTTACCATGCTAGCATGGGTTGGATGATTTGACTGAGGACTGGCGAACCAGATGGCTGCACCAGGCTCCAATCTGATCTGGCAGAGTTTCTACAGCTGGATGCCCTTCCTAATGCCAACCACTCTGAGAGTGTAGTGGGTGGTTATCAAATCCACTCACAAGGCTTTGGTTAACCCGAGGCAGTAGTAGAAGACACTTACCCAAGGTGCCACACAGTAGGACTGAACCTAGAACTATGTTGTTAGGAAGCAAGCTTGTTACCACACAGCCACGCCTATGCCTATATACCTTATTATCATTGAAGCTGCAAAAAAGGCGGTGAGCTGGCAGAATCGTTAGCATGCCAGATGAAATGCTTACCGGTATTTTGCCTGTTGCTATGTTGTGAGTTCAAATTTCACCACAGTCAACTTTGCCTTTCATCTTTTCGGGGTTGAGAAATTAAGTAGCAGTGAAGCACTGGGGTCGATGTGATTGACTAGTCCCCTCCCCCCAAAATTTCAGGTCTTGTGCCTACAATAGAGAGGATTATTAAAGCTGCAAAAACATCACAAAAATATCCCCCAAAAAACTGCTACTCGGAGTTTCATGTTTCCTTCCATTGGACAGTTTAGATTGAGAATGGAACAAAATAAAGTTTGTATGCATAAAATTTACAATTTACATTGGCAGATACACATTTGAAATTGGTTTCTTTTCATTGGTCCTTTTGACTAATAGTCTTTTTGTGATATTTTTAAGCTTTAATAATAAGAATAATACACATTACTCTACCTCTGGTAATCGAGTACTATTTTTCCCACCCTGTTTCACATGGGCTTACTTTGGTATAGATATATATATATATATATATATATATATATATATATATACACACACACACATATACATATACATATAGTGAGAGAGAGAGAGGTGCAGGTGTGGTTGTGCGGTAAGTAGCTAGCAGAAACGTTAGCACACTGGGCTAAATGCTTAGTGCCATTTCGTCTGCCATTACATTCTGAGTTCAAATTCCGCTGAGGTTGACTTTGCCTTTCGGGGTCGATAAATTAAATTCCAGTTATGCACTGGGGTCGATGCAATCGACTTAATCCCTTTGTCTGTCCTTATTTATCCCCTGTATGTTTAGCCCCTTGAGGGCAATAAAGAAATAAGAAACGTTAGCACGCTGAGCGAGATGCTTAGCGGTATTTCGTCTGTTTTCTATTATTAAAAAAAAAAGTAGCTTGCTTACCAACCACACAGTTTTGGGTTCAATTCCACTGTGTGGCACCTTGGGCAGGTGTCTTCTACTATAACCTCAGGCCGACCAAAGTCTTGTGAGTGGATTTGGCAGACAGAAACTGAAAGAAGCCCATCGTGTGTGTATATATATATATATATATATATATATATATATATACAGTTGCAACTTCCAATGATCTTTTTCAAATAAGATACATAGCAATCTTCTATACCCACAATTATCACACTCGGTTAAAGTGTCTTACGGATAAGTTGGCTCTTATGCATTTCCCTGAAGAGAAGATTACATCTTTATCAACATCACTTATTCCTTTGGAAGGAACCATTTTTAATCTTCGAAACATATGTCGGAAATAAAAGAATGTATGCATATATATATGTTTTTGTGTCTGTGTTTGTCCCCTCACCATTGATTGACAACTAATGTTGGTGTATTTATCTCGCCATAACTTAGCGATTCAGCAAAAGAGACTGATAGAGTAAGTACTGGGCTTACCAAGGGTAAGTCCTGGAGTCGATTTCTTTGACTACAAGTGGTACTCCAGCATGGCCGCAGTCAAATGACTGAAACAAATAAAAGAATAAAAGAATATGTATGTTGTGTGTGTGTGTGTGTGTGTGTGTCATATTAATGTTTGTTTTTATGTTCAGTTATAATAATAAAAAATAATAATAAAATAATAAATAATAAAATAATAAAAGAAATAACAATAAAACCAATTTTACATTAATCTGATGAGTTACTCTATACTCTTGTACAAATTTATAATTCTTATATAAGAATGTTGTTGACAGTGACTTCAAAGTTTCGGCCATCATTAGACTGCGGTGCGTTAGAGTTAGTCTTGCCTTTAAACAGTCTCTGTTGAGTTAAAATAATCTTTGGGTGTGTGGGTTTCAGTGGGGTGGTGATTGGGTTTTTATGGTTGATTGTTATGGAAAGGTGTTTTGGAAAATTTTTAATTGATTAAATTTGAGTTTATGTTATTGTTTAGAATTTATTTACACATGCAGAACTTTATAAACAAGCCAGTAGGTGGTTCTCTTTTGTTAGTTAGGCAGAAGGTGTGACAGTATTTAAACCCTTAGGGGTTGGTATAATGATTGAGTGACTCATATATATATATATATTAATACACACACGCACACACACACACACACACATATATATACATATATATACATACATACATATATATATATATGTATGTATGTATGTATATATATGTGATGATGTATATATATATCATCATCATCATCATCATCGTTTAATGTCTGCTTTCCATGCTAGCACGGGTTGGACGATTTGACTGAGGACTGGTGAACCAGATGGCAACACCAGGCTAGTGCCCCTGGAATGGCTCTTGTGCGGGTGACACATGAAATACACCATTTTGAGCGTGGCCGTTGCCAGTACTGCCTGACTGGCCCTCGTGCGGGTGACACGTAAAAGCACCCACTACACTCTCTGAGTGGTTGGCGTTAGGAAGGGCATCCAGCTGTAGAAACTCTGCCAAATCAGATTGGAGCCTGGTGTAGCCATCTGGTTTCACCAGTCCGCAGTCAAATCGTCCAACCCATGCTAGCATGGAAAGCGGACGTTAAACGATGATGATGATGATGATGATATATATATATATATATATATATATGTATATATATATATATATATATATATATATATATATATATATATATATATATATATATATACACACATGATGATGATGATGATGATGATGATGATGATGATGTGTATATAGATATAATTGTTACCAAATATAACTAAGGCGTTAGAAACACCTATATTGCTAGAAATGAGAGCTAAAATGGTCTAATGCTGTAGTCAAATCACATGATTGTATACATATATGCTGACAGGGACTATAATTGCCCACAAACACCAATCATCAGTATATATGTATACAATTATCTGCTTTGACTACAGCATTTTAGCTCTAATTTCTAGCAATGTAGATGGGTCAAAATTGGTAACACAAACAGGATAGTGAAAACAAACAGGAAGGGCTGCTAAGCCTAAACGAGTTTGTAATGGCGAACACATAAATCAAGCTTGGACAGGAGACAGACAAGAATACACGGCGAGCTGGTAGAAATATTAGCACGCTAGGCGAAATATTTAGTGGTATTTCATCTGTCTTTACGTTCTGAGTTCAAATTCTGCCGAGGTCGACTTTGCCTTTCATCCTTTTGGGGTTAATAAATTAAGTACCAGTTGTGTACTGGGGTCGATCTAATTGACTGGCCCCACCTCCCCCATAATTTCAGGCATTGTGTGCAGAATAGAAAAGTACACATAAACACACACACACACACACACACACACATATATGTATATAGATATATATCATCATTGTTTAACGTCCATCTTCCATGCATGCATGGGTTTCACAGGAGTTAGCCAGGTAGAAAGTCTACCTAGGGCTACTGTGTTTGCTTTGGCAGAGATTGTATGGTTGGATGCTCTTCCGAACACCAACCACTCTGCAGAGTGGACTCAGTGCTTTTTACATGGCACCAGCACAGGCGAAGTTAGTTTTAGCATGATTTTTACAGCTAGACACCCTTCCAGATTCCAACCACATTATACATGAACACACACACACACATATATATATATATATATATATATCATCATCATCATCATCATCATTTAATGTCCGCTTTCCATGCTAGCATGGGTTGGACGATTTGACTGAGGACTGGTGAACCAGATGGCTATACCAGGCTCCAATCTGATTTGGCAGAGTTTCTACAGCTGGATGCCCTTCCTAACGCCAACCACTCCGAGAGTGTAGTGGGTGCTTTTACGTGCCACAGGCATGAGGGCCAGTCAGGCAGGTACTGGCAACGTCCACGTTCAAAATGGTGTATTTTACGTGCCACCTGCACAGGAGCCAGTCCAGTCGCACTGGCAACGTTATCGCTCGAATGTCTTTACATGTGCCACCGGCACAAGTGCCCAGAAGGCGACGCTGGGCACAGGTGCCATCACGATTTCGCTTTCGCTTGCCCCAACAGGTCTTCACCATTGTTTAACGCCCATCTTCCATGCATGCATGGGTTTGAAAGGAGCTAGCCAGGTAGAAAGTCTACCTAGGTCTACGGTGTCAGTTTTGGCAGGGATTTTATGGTTGGATGCTCTTCCTAACATCAACCACTCCGCAGAGTGGACTCAGTACTTTTTACAAGGTACTAGCACAGGCGAAGTTAGTTTTGGCATGATTTTTACAGCTGGATGCCTTTCCAGATTCCAACCACATTATACATGAACACAAACACACACACATATGTAGAACACACACACACACACATACATGTAGAACACACACACACACACACATGTAGAACACACACACACATGTAGAACACACACACACACACACACACATGTAGAACACACACACACACACACACACACATACACAAACATATATCAAATATACACGCAAACAGTATATATGATGGGTTTCTTTCAGTTTCCATTTACCAAATCCACTCACAAGGCTTTAGTCAGCCTGAGGCTATAGTAAAAGACACCTGCCCAAGGTGTCACACAGTGGGACTGAACCCAGAGCCCTGACGTTGGGAAATGAGCCTCTTAGCTGTACAGCTAAACCTACAGTATTATATAATACAATATATGATGTCATCATGGCAAATATATTTTACCAGTCTTCAGAATCTGAATATGTAAATAGCAATATCTTTACGCTGCAAAATGACATGATTAGTTTTTACCTGAAGACATTAAATGGCCACGTGTATTGCTGTCAGCACAGGTGGAGTGAGTAATTTTAATTAGTGGGGTTGTTGTCATCATAATATGGTGTCACTTCAATATTCAGCAAAAATTTTACAACCGGTTCTCATTTTGAAAAAAGATGTTAACAACCAGTTTGTTTGAACAGCTGCAAGTACAGCCAAGCTCACAGCTGAATATAGGATGTATATGTGTTTGTGTATGTGTGCATGTGTGTGTGTGTGTACATTTATATATACACACACACACACACACTCATACATATTACATGTGTGTGTATATGCATGTGTGTGTGTGTGTGTGTGTAGGTATGCCGAACTTACTGTGTATGTATGTGTCTACCTATCTATCTATTTGTCTATCTATCTACCCATCTATTTCTATATATCTATCTATTTATCCATTTGTCTATCTATCTATCTATCTATTTCTATCATCATCATCATCATCATCATCATCGTTTAACGTCCGCTTTCCATGCTAGCATGGGTTGGACGATTTGACTGAGGACTGGTGAAACCGGATGGCAACACCAGGCTCCAGTCTGATTTGGCAGAGTTTCTACAGCTGGATGTCCTTCCTAACGCCAACCACTCAGAGTGTAGTGGGTGCTTTTACGTGTCACCAGCACGAAAACGGCCACGCTCGAAATGGTGTCTTTTATGTGCCACCCGCACAAGCCAGCCCAGGGGCACTGGCAACGATCTCGCTCGAAAATCCTACAGGAACCAGTCAGGCGGTACTGGCAACGGCCACGCTCAAAATGGTGCATCTCATGTGCCACCCGCACAAGAACCAGTCCAGGGGCACTGGCAACGATCTTACTTGGCTTGCCGGGTCTTCTCACGCACAGCACATTTCCAAAGGTCTCGGTCAGTAGTCATCGCCTCGGTGAGGCCCAATGTTCGAAGGTCTTGCCTCACCACCTCAGCCCAGGTCTTCCTGGGCCTACCTCTTCCACGGGTTCCCTCAACTGTTAGGGTGTGGCACTTTTTCACGCAGCTATCCTCCTCCATTCTCACCACATGTCCATACCAGCACAATTGTCTCTCTTGCATGCCACAACTGATGCTTCTAATGTTCAGCTTTTCTCTCAAGATACTTACACTCTGACAGGTATTCACATTGACATTACACATCCAACGGAGCATACTGGCTTCATTCCTTGCGAGCTTACGTATGTCCTCTGCAGTTACAGCCCATGTTTCACTGCCATGTAGCATGGTTGTTCGTACGCATGCGTCATACAGTCTGCCTTTTACTCTGAGTGAGAGTCCCTTTGTCGCCAGCAGGGGTAAGAGCTCTCTAAACTTTGCCCAGGCTATTCTTATTCTAGCAGCTACACTTTCAGCGCACCCACCCCCACTACTAACTTGGTCGCCCAGATAGCGGAAGCTATCGACTACCTCTAGTTTTTCACCCTGGAATGAGATAGAAGTTGTTTCCTGTTTGTTTACAGTCTTTATTGCACCTGAACATCTGCCACAAACAAAAACTAACTTGCTAGTTAACCTGCCTTTGATGTTGCTGCACCTCTTATGTGTCCATAGCTTGCACCGGGTACATCTTATAGAGTTACTACCTACTCCTTTTCTACATACTGAGCAGGGCCATCTACCTGAAGGGGTTTGTGTTTTATCTACCTTCCTACTTATTAGGATTTTGGTTTTAGCTAGGTTGACTCTAAGGCCCTTCAATTCTAGACCTTGCTTCCACACCTGAAACTTCTCCTCTAGTTCTGATAGTGACTCCGCAATTAGGGCAAGGTCATCAGCATAGAGGAGCTCCCAGGGGCAACCTGTCTTGAACTCCTCTGTGATTGCCTGGAGGACTATGGTAAATAAGAGGGGGCTGAGGACGGAACCTTGGTGGACCCCTACCTCTACCCGGAATTCATTGCTGTACTCATTTCCAACCCTCACCTTACTGGCAGCATCTCTGTACATGGCTCGCACAGCTCTCACTAACCATTCTTCTATCCCAAGTTTCCTCATTGACCACCAGATAAGGGATCGGGGGACCCTGTCAAAGGCTTTCTCCATGTCAACGAAAGCCAGGTACAGAGGTTTATCCTTAGCTAGGTATTTCTCCTGCAACTGTCTCACTAGAAATAAGGCATCAGTAGTGCTTTTACCTGGAATGAACCCAAACTGCATCTCATCTAAATTGATTCGCTCCCTAATTAGTTGGGCTATGACCCTCTCTGTAACTTTCATAACCTGATCTAACAGCTTGATGCCTCTGTAATTATTTGTATCTAAAGCGTCACCTTTACCTTTGTAGCAGTTGACTATGATGCTGCTACACCAGTCATTGGGTATGACTCCTTCGTGTATCACCTGGTTCGTAATACGGGTGACTAGGCTATAGCCAACACTGCCAGATATTTTGAGCATCTCTGCAGTGATTCCTGATGGGCCGGGGGCTTTCCCGGTCTTCATACTCTTAATTGCTTTATCTACCCTGGTACTATCAACTCGGATAGCTGGTCCCTCTATTGGGTCGACATACGGCAGGCTCTCTTTCTCCCATTCATTCTCTTTATCAAGCAATCATTTAATGCAAGCGTACCATCATCCATGCGAACATATATATATATATATATAGAGAGAGAGAGAGAGGGGGTGGGTGCCTGTAAGGTGTATACGTGTGTACCTGTAGGGGTGTGTGTGTATGTATGTGTGTCTGTAGGGGGATGCCTGTAGTTGTTGCATATTGAGTGTGTGTATGTGTGCCTGTAGAGGGTGTGTATGTGTGCATATAGTGGGGTACATGTGGGGGTGCATATGTGTGTGGGGTGCCTGTAGGGTGTGTGTGTGTGTATGTGCCTCTGTGTGTGTGTGTATGTGTGTGTCTGGGACTTCTAGGGATGTGTGAGTGCCTGTATGTATGTGTGAGTGTGTGTGTGTGTGTTGATGTGTTGCTGTTTGGCAATCGATGTTTGTTTATGTCTCTTTAACTTGGCAAAACGAAAAATTGCTTGACTTAAAATAATTATTCTGGCTGATTTCATCAATTAAACTCTTCAAAAAAATGGTGCTCCAGCATGACCACAACCCAATGACTGAAACAAGAAAATAAATGAATGAAAAATGTTATCTCCCTAAGTCCCTGACCCAGTCGATAATCAGATGATCTGATTTCTGAGTTCTGATGTTTTGAAATTTATTAATTTCAAATAAATAAATAAAAAAACCCGAAAGAAATACACCCCCCCCAAAAAAAATAAGGGTGTGTGTGAAATAAGATTTATTTAACCTGAGTAAATTCATATCAGTACAAATACTTGTTATATCTGGTGAGTTATTAGCTTATCTAACTCTTGTACCGGATTGAAACATTTCTTCAGTGGTTGGTAAACATTCAAGTATTTAATATCCTGAAAGTGGGCAATTAAGAGCTTATCTAACACACACACACACACATACACACAAATGTATATGCAATGTATGTATGTATCTATCTATCTCTCTATCTTCCTACCTACCTGTCTGTATTATTATTATTATTATTATTATTATTATTATTATTATTATTATTATTATTAAGGCAATGACCTTGCAGAATTGCTAGTGTGCTGGATGAAAATGCTTAACAGTGTTTCACCTGTCGCTACGTTCTGAGTTCAAACTACACCAAGGTCGACTGTCTTTCATCCTTTCGGGGTCAATAAAATAAGTACCAGTTGAACACTGGCGTCGATGTAATTGACTCCTCTCCTTTCCCAGAACTGCTGCCCATGTGGCAAAACTTAAAACCATTATTATTATTTTTATTTTATGTTTGACTTTTGTTTTGCATTTGTACAAGTTGGATCCAAGTCTCACCCAGAGACCTCAAGAGACAACAAGTTAGAAGTTCATGTAGGTGTTATGCCTAGGGTACCATATATTTGGATTTGTACAGTTTTGTTCAAGTGAATGTTTAAGAAACCATAAGAAAATTATGTTTGCTTTAAAATTTGAGATCACATAGACAGTATTTTACGTAGGATATGGGCAGTTCCCATGAGCACTATCTTTTGGACTTCAGCCATTTTGGGGTTTCCTGGTATCTGAGCTAGGTAGTAATCAGCCCGTTTCGCTGTCATTCCCAGGGCACCTATGACAATAGGTATTGTTTTCGTCTTCAGTATTATTATTATTATTATTATTATTACTATACGCACACACACATATATATTTGCCACATGGTGCCTTGTTGTACTCAAGAAGACCCATACTCCGCAGCAGAAGTGACAAAACCAGTCCCTCTCATGGTGAAAATCACCCATGGTGGTGGTACCACATAAAAGCACCCAGAACACTCTGCAAAGTGGTTGGTGTTAGGAAGGGCACCTGGCCGTAGAAACCATGGCAAATCGGACTGGAGCCTGGTGCAGCTCCCCAGCTTGCTGGCTCTGGTCAAACTGTCCAATCCATTCAAGCATGGATGACTGATGTCAAATGAAGATGATGATTATGATGATGATGATCCAAGTGTCAGCTAAGCCTAATAAGATTATCTATAAAGGAAAACAACCAGTATCAGTGTAAGTAATCATCGTAAACCATGAATCCACAAACATTTTCATAGAATGAAGGACAAACTCAGACGAACGAGACTGAGACATAAAATGTTCACAAACAAGCATAACAGATATGTATTCCCATCATCAGCTGCCAAACATATATCATTATGTTTTTAACACCCTGGCAGTACCATTCACTCTGGCAGAGTCAGCAGTGTTAAAAACATAAATGCTGTCTGAGAATCAACAGTAAGTGCAAGTGTGGCTGCATGGTAAGAAGCTTGCTTTCTAACCACATGGTTCCAGATTCAGTCCCACTGCATGGCACCTTGGGCAAGTGTCTTCTACTATAGCCTTGCACTAACCAGTGGATTTGGTAGACGGAACCTAAAAGAAGCCTACCATATAATATATATATATATATATATATATATATATATATATATATACATGTATATATATTATATATATATATACATACATATATATATATACATGTATATATATTATATATATATATGTATATATACATACATACACACACACACACACACACACACACATATATATATATATATATATATATATATATATATATATATATATATATATATGTGCAAGAGAGACGATTGCGCTGGTTTGGACATGTGGTGAGAATGAATGAGGATAGCTGCGTGAAAAAGTGCCACTCCCTAACATTTGAGGGAACCTGTGGAAGAGGTAGGCCCAGGAAGACCTGGGCTGAGGTGGTGAGGCAAGCCCTTCGAACATTGGGCCTCACCGAGGCGATGACTACTGACCGAGACCTTTGGAAATGTGCTGTGCGTGAGAAGACCCGGCAAGCCAAGTGAGATCGTTGCCAGGGCCCCTGGACTGGCTCTTGTGCGGGTGGCACATAAGATGTACCATCCTGAGCATGACCGTTGCCAGTACCGCATATATATATATATATGCATGTATATATATATGTATGTACATATATATATACATATATATATAATTATATATATACATGTATATATATGTATGTACGTATATATATATAATATATATACATGTATATATATATATATATATATATATATATATGTATCTATATATAAATATGTATGTATATTATATATATATATATATATATATATATATATATATATATATATATAATATACATACATATATATATATATTTGCGTGTGTCTTTTTGTCTGTGCTTTTCTCCACATCCTGCTTGGTGTTGGTGTGTTCACGTTCCCCATAACTTAGTGGTTTGTCAAAAGAGACCGATAGAATAAGTACCAGGCTTGAAAAATGAAGTACTGGGGTTGATCATTTCGACTAAAAATTCAAGGTGTTGCCCCAGCATGGCCACGGGCTACAGATATGCGCTGGTGTCAATGTAATCGGCTTACACTGTATCCATAAAATTTCAAGACTTGTGCCCATAGCAGAAAGGATTATCATTAATAAGTATCACTTGATGTGGGAACAGCGCACTATTGTGTGCGCCAATTTGGGGTTCAGAGGAAGAACTGTCCATTTGACGAATTGTTTCTGTGTTGAGTTCAAAATCTCATACGGATTTAGACTGAAAATTACCTCAGCTCTGGGGCTGACTTGTTGTGAGCTACACCTCGATATTGGTTTCATATTTTAGTACAAGGCCAGCAGCTCCAGCTGAAGGGATAAGTCGATTGCATCGACCTCAGTACTCAATTGGTACTTATTTTGCCAACCACCAAAGGATAAAAGTTCTCAGTAGACCTCGGCAGAGTTTGAACTTAGAACGTAAAGACGGAAGAGGTGCCAACGTTTCTGCAAGTTCAGTGCCTTAACTAGGAATGTAATAATGGTTTCAGATTTTGGTACAAGGCCTGCAATTTTGAGAGTGGGGTTGGGGGAACAAGTCGATTACTAGTGTACCACTTGTACTTAGTTTATCGACCCCAAAAGGATAAAAAGTAAAGTCGACCTCGGCAGAATTTGAACTCAGAATGTGAAGACGGATGAAATGCCGCTATGCATTTTTCCTGGCTTGCTAACGATTGTTATCTCACCGCCTCAGTCGGATTATAATAACAGCAGCACAAATATTTAAGCCGTTAGAGTAACAAAGAATCTGCCAAGATGACAATGATTCATGCCTTTCCATTATGACTGAGCTAGGAAAAACAAGAGCGTTGTGTGATGTCTCAGTGCCATAAACAGAGCAGGTGCAGAAGCAAAGTGGAATCACTGAACGATTTGTTGACCTGCGATGCTGTGTTCAACGCAATCTGTATAAAGGTGTTGAAATTGGAGATATATTCTTGTGCCAGGGGTAAAATAATATATATGAAGACACCCGTAATTAGTACAGTAAGATAACAGGGTTATACTGTTTGATAGGAGAGGTTAGGAAGGCAGGGGGGGGGGGTGAAATAAAATAAACTACAAGCACATAAAATGGCAGTAGAATAAAAGGAGGTTTAATTTTCGTGATAGATTTAGGGATATAAAAGTTTTGCTACTACTTAAATACTGAGGTCCCGGACGCATCTACATAACCCTAACCCCCTAACGAGTGTGCACTATAAAAACATCGCTACGTAGATGGATCGGGACCTCTGTATTTAAATAATGCCAAAGTTTTAAGGGTTCATGGATGCAAGAGATTAAGGATATATAAAAGGTTTATGGATATAGAAATAGATATAAAAGCACATTGGAAGATAAATAATTAGAAGGACAGGTCGACCGATCGATAGACAGACAGATGACTAGAGAAAGAGAGAGAGAAGTAGGCTTGAGACCGGTAGAGTTCTTAGTAATTAGATTTATCTCCCTTAGAATTAGACAGTTTTTGCCAATGGGATTTACCTCCCCTTGATCGGTTGTTAAGTCAAACATTGATTTGGCCAAAGATGACATTCAAACGTCTCCCATCTCGCATCCCATTACTTTCCCGCGACTTTTAAATAATGTAGAAATAGATACAGTAATGTCCTTCCTTTTTACATCAGTAAGGGGTGGGATTTCAAGGAGATTTTACTATTATTTCTTGCAGACCGTTTGGATCAGGCGCGCGCGCACGTGTGTATATATCTTTTACCTGTTTCAGTTATTAGACTGCGGCCATACTGTGGCAACGGCTTGGAAGGTTTCAGTGGAATGAATCAACTCCATGCCTTTTTTTAAAGCCTGGTACTTTTTCTATCGGTAATTTTTGCCGGACCGCTAAGTTACGGAGACATCCACAAGCGGTGGTGAGGGACAGACACATACAGATTATATATATGATAGGCTTCTTTTAGTTTCCGCCTACTAAATCCACTCACAAGGCTTTGGTCGACTCGAGGCTATATAATATAATAATATCGGTATCCTCAAATGTGGTGCCTACACGCACGAAGTGATTATACACCAACAACATTTTGTTGATCCTCGTCCACACACAAAATGTGGAAGATATGTGGATGCGGCTGAAACGGAAGTTGAGACGACAGTTCGGGACATCGGACGAATTGTTTGTTTCATATCTGCACGAGTTCCTCTGGTGTAATTCCACTGAGAAAAAGAAGACATCTGTTCACTTTCTGGCGGCGATCACCAGTCTTTAAACTGAGGCTGCGTGGTTAAGGTGTTCGCTTCGTAAATCCCTGGTTTCGGGTTCGCTGCCATCTTAATGAGTGTCTTCTACTTATAGCCACAGGTTGAACAGTATCTTATGAATAGTATTTGGTAGACACTAATTCGTATCTAATCCTGTTTTGCTCAGATTTCACTGTGAAATAATTAATATTTTTTTTCACCAAGGGGAACAACTCTGTATAGAACAGCACATACCACTATGTTTGTATTTTCTTTGACCTAATTCTGGTTTAAGCACTCCATAGAACCTCTCGTAACTTTTTATTTTGGGGAATTTTCTGGGCATATTTCTGAATTTGTGTTCTACATGACCTAATCATGGTTTAAGCGCTCCATAAAGCCTCATTACTTTTTTATTTTTTGGAATTTTCTGGATATTTTTGTGAATTTCCCTTCTAACACAAATTTAGCTGTTATTTTTAGCACATTTCACGACCACCTGATACCTTCCTCGCTTCTTTGTCATTCTGTCATGTCATCATCATCATCATCATCGTTTAACGTCCGCCTTCCATGCTAGCATGGGTTGGACGATTTGACTGAGGACTGGTGAAACCGGATGGCAACACCAGGCTCCAATCTAATTTGGCAGAGTTTCTACAGCTGGATGCCCTTCTATTGATGTTTTTCAATATTTTTCTCCCCATTAAGGCGGTGTGCTGGCAGAGTCGTTAGCACACCAGGTGAAATGCTTAGCAGTATTTCATCTGTCCTTATGTTTTAAGTTCAAATTCCGCCGATGTCGACTTTGCCTTTCATTCTTTCAGGGTCGATATATTAAGTACCAGTTGTGCACTGGGGTTGATCTAATCGACTGGCCCCCTCTCCAAAAATTTCAGGCCTTTTGCCTAGAGTAGAAAAGAATATTTTTCTCCCCATAAACATTTAAGGGAATGATGATGCACCTAAGGATGGCCCATTGGGATTTAAGCAAAATATAGACTGTCCATATTTTAAACTGATTAAAAAAAAATTTCTAAAAGGATTAGAACTTTTAGGGTTTATGGTGGTGGAGGAGGATTAAAAAATAAAAAAAATTCATTTTTTTGGATAATCTTATGAACTTGCATGTGTAGAACACAAATTCACAAAAATTTTCTGAAAATTAAAAAGAATAAAAGAAAATTATGTGTTATTTGGGGATGCTTAAACCAGGATTCTGTCTTTTCTTTTACTTGTTTCAGTTATTAGATTGTGGTCATGCTGGAGTACTGTCTTAGTTGAACATATTGACCTATTCTTTTTTAAAGTCTTGTTCTTATTTTATCAGTCTCTTGTGCTGAACTACTACATTACAAGGACATAAACAAACCAACACTGGTTGTCAAGCAGTGGTGGAGGACAAACACAAACACGATATATATATATATATGTGTGTGTGTGTGTATGTATGTATGTATGTATTTATCATCAGTAGTTCATATATCTGAAAAAGAAGCATACTCTAAAACATTAGAGCAGTAATATATTTGGAAGGTTACGTTCTGAGTTCAAATTCTGCCAAGGTCGACTTTGCCTTTCATCCATTCAGGATTGATAAATTAAGTACTAGTTGTATACTGGAGTTGATCTAATCGACTGGCTCCCTCCCCCAAAACTTTGGACTTTGTGCCGAGAGTAGAAAAAATATATTTAGAAGGCTATTTGTTGTAACCATTTGAATTTGATGAGTCACCTATACAGTTAAGCGGTTTATAGGTACAAAACCAATGATCACTCTCTGACCGGCCATAACTAACAGCCTTGTACATTATTTACATTTGACGGATATCTGTCCTCATCTTGTTTGTTGTTAACACAACGTTTCGGCTGATATACCCTCCAGCCTTCGTCAGGTGTCTTGGGGAAATTTCGAACCTAGGTTCTCATTTCTAAGGTATTTTTCGATGTTATTATTATTATTATTATTCAAGTCACTGCCTGGAATCGAACTTGGAATCTTGGGGTTAGTAGCCCGCGCTTGTAACCACTATGCCATATGCCTGAGCATATGGCGTAGTGGTTAAGACTGCAGGCTACTAACCCCAAGATTTCGAGTTCAATTCCAGGCAGTGACCTGAATAATAATAATAATAATAATAATAATAATAATAACATCGAAAAATACCTTAAGAATGAGAACCTAGGTTCGAAATTTCCCCAAGATACCTGATGAAGGCTGGAGGGTATATCAGCCAAAACATTGTGTTAACAACAAACAAGATGAGGACAAATATCCGTCAAATGTATATAATGTACATAACTCCTCCTCTCTTAAATATAGGACTGTATTATAACAGCCCTGTCTTTGGTCAATAAATGTTATTTCCTATTTGCTTCTGTTTAGAAATCAAAGGAAATGACTACTATTCCTGTCAAACTTTGCTTTTGTCATCTGGACATCAATGTTTTGAAACTGACCTATTTTCCATTACATTTCAGACAGATTCAGTGCCAAGTTGCTGAAGCAGAAATATTGTTATAGCAAATATTCTGCTCAATACCACAGATTTGCTTGTCAGTTGCTTGACCTTAACCAGTTGAGCATGTCTCTTAATGGTTGACAATATGTGCATCTGTGATGATGAGCAGGAGTAATGAGGAAGCATCATAGCTATGTGTTGAGAGGGATTCTTTGGGTTTGAATAAATATAAGAAAAGTAAAGTTTGAAGGAAATATTAGCCATTTTTCATGCTTTCAAGGGATAAGAAGAATAACATGGCAACAAGCTGGAGTGGGACACAAATAACTTGTTTGATTTTATTCTCAAACCAGAAAGATGTTAATTATGATTCATAAGACCAGTTACCTGGTTTCCATGGCGAATAAATCACAGAAATCACAATATTTCTTTGAATGGAGCACTGATTCCTTGTAGGGTTCAATGCCAACAACTTTTGAGAGCAGGGGCCAAGTTCAAAAGGAACTCGGCCACTTTGCCTCCGTGAGGCCCAACGCTAAAAAGGAACTTGACCACTTTGCTTCCATGATGCCAAATGCTCTAAAGGAACTCAGCCACTTTGCTTCCATGAGGCCAAATGCTCTAAAGGAACTCAGCCACTTTGCTTCCATGAGGCTCAATGCTCAAAAGGAACTCGGCCACTTTGCCTCCGTGAGGCCCAATGCTCAAAAGAACTCAGCCACTTTGCCACCATGATATCTGTGTATGAGTGTGTGTTGTGTTTGTCCCCCACCACTGCTTGACAAGTATTGGTGTGTTTACTTCCCAGTAACTTAACGGTTTGGCAAAAGAGACTGACACAATAAATTAGCAGGTTTTAAAAAACAAAAACTTAAGTCCTGGGCTCAATTCATTCAACTAAAAGTTCTTCAAGGAGTTGCCCCAGCATGGCCACAGTGTCACGACTGAAACAAGTAAATGATAAAAAATAGATATAAGACGATATTACAAGCTTAATGATGATTAAAATTATGTTCAAATTAGTCATGAAGAACCAAATAATAAGACTGAAATATCCCACTGAAAAATTCAAAGATGTAAATGTAACAAAATTTAGAACATAGAGGAGAATTTCAATTTGTCTTGTATTATTAAATTTAATTCCTTCAAAGTCACATGTGTCTTGTATTGAATGCAAATGGTCAAGAATTAAGAGAGTTTGAAGGAATAACAATTGATGGTAAGAAATCAATTGAGATGAAGAAATTTGAGAGCAGAAACAATATAAAAATGCAGCATGAGAAATGGAATGTAGATTGGCCAAAAGTGAAAAAAAAGGGGAAAATAAGGGAAATAAAATGGTTGAGGAATTAATAGAAGAGCTGTGGAAATAGAAGTCCCAGGGTCAATAAAGAAAAGGACACCAAATTGTTTACAATTTAAATTCTAACTAAAAAAAAAAATGGGTCCTAAATTTCTTTGTTAAAGATTTATATGACAACCAACAAATGAGAGTAAATGAAGAAATATATATAGAGAGAGGGGATTCTGTGAGAGACATTACATGACTGAGCATTTGAGGGTAATTTTGTATTAAATCAATAAATAAATTACCCCACCCCTTTAATATACAGCAAGAGCAGTCAGGAATCACTTTGGTAGAAGTTAAACAAGTAATTAGGAAAATAAAATGTGATAAATTACTTGGAACAGATAACACAAACACAGAATTGTTAATGGAAGGAGGTGAATATGAGAGAGAGAGAGAGAGAGATATAGAGAGACTGTTTGTAAAATATATAAAAGTGTTTTACTAACTGGACTGTGGCCAAGTAACTGACCAGAACCAATTGTTATGTCCCGGTCGGGAAAGGGTTACACCAAAAAGTGTAAAAACAGCCATGTAATTAGTTTGTTTAATTAGGTTTTTAGCTGTGATTTACTTTGAATAAAACCAACATTAAAAATGGCAGAGATGTATAGGCTGGGTTCCAAGATGGGAGAAACATGGGAGTTGATTTGTAACATTAATATGGAATGAAGCAGAAAAATACTTGGTGTACCAATGGGATATTTTCCAGAATTTCAGAGATTTAAAAAGAAAACCTTTTGATTCAGTGTAGCAGTGAAGGTTAGAAAATCATTATTTAATGAACAGGTAAAATAACTGGTTTAAAACAACAATTGGTGTCAGACAAGGCTGGATGCTTTCACCAAGCTTTTTCATTCTGTTTCTAGATCACATACTATTTCTCTTATTTCTTTATTGTCCACAAGGGGCTAAACATAGAGGGGACAAACAAGGACAGACAAAGGGATAAGTCAATTACATCAACCCCCCCAGTGCGTAACTGGTACTTAATTTATCGACCCCCGAAAGGATGAAAGGCAAAGTCGACCTCGGCGGAATTTGAACTCAGAACATAAAGACATGAAATACCACTAAGCATTTCGCCTGGTGTGCTAACGTTTCTGCCAGCTTGTCGCCTTTTTATTTCTCTGTCACACTAACCTTTCATCATTTGGTACTGGATCACCTCCTCTAATGGCAAGACACTCTTTTCTGTTTCTGTCTCTTTGCCACACTGTAACTTTCATCCTTTAACACAAACGTCCTGTACCTCTAATAATTCCTTGTCTTGTGAGTTACTTGGTTACCCTGTCAGTGCTGGTGCCACGTTAAAAGCATCCAGTACTCACTGTAATGTGGTCGGTGTCTGGAAGGGCATCCATCTGTAAAATCATGCCAAAACTAACCAGGCCTGTGCTAGTACCACATAAAAAGCACCAGGCCCACTCTGCAGAGTGGTTGGTGTTAGGAAGGGCATCCAGCTGTAAAATCCCTGCCAAAACAGACACAGTAGCCTAGAGTAGTTTTTCTACCTGGCCGGTGCCTGTCAATCATCCTACCCATGCATGCATGGAAGATGGATGTTAAGTGATAATGATACTAACAGAAGTTCCTGAATGCTTTGTGGGGAAAATGTTAGAAGTAAGAGACAGAGGATTTGGTTTCATTGATCCTAAAATTGTTTTAATAATAATTTTAGCTTAATATAACAAAACCTAGAATTTAGGGATCCAAGAAGATATGAAATGGTAATAAGTGCTGAAAAGCAAAAGAAGGATGCCCCTCACCCACCCAACCAACTCCATGAATTAACCGAGACATGGAGAGATCTGTGCCCTGCATAAAAGTGTGTTATCTAATACAAATTGATTGATTGAACTCTTTCCATGCGATTAAAATTGCTAGACTAAGCCCACCTAGTCCACAATCTATCTAAGTGTAACTTGTAATCTTAATTTCACTAAGGTCACCACCAGAATCTGAGAGTATACAGAAATAAACTGGACAGTGGAGAGTGTGTCCAGATTCTAAGTAGACAGTGTACAATGTGTCCAGATAGGAAGCTGTATGCTTAACCAGTGTGTTTGAATGTGTCATAAAGTTCTCATTTGAGAGAGGGAAAGGCACTTCTTAAAAGACCCGTGGGTCACATCTTGTTTGACTGACCATCTGCATGTCTTCAGGTTTTGATTGAGGCTGACCTGGGAAGCCATACAAGTAGCATCTCAACATCTCAGCCATGGAAACCAGTCAGCATTTCGAACAATTAAAAATAGAAATATTTGCGATAATTCTTTGTCATTTTGGTACAAGGCCAGTTATTTTTTTTGAAGGAAGGGGTAAAAGTCAATTACACTGACCTCAGAATATGACTGGTATTTAATTGAGAAGAGATTGAGATCTCTGGTGATTTGATGTGCTTGAGAAGACGGCGAGCTTAGTGAAATCATAGTTGTGGCCATGTTGCTAACACATAAAGAGCACCTATGCTGGTAACATGTAGAGGGCATCCGTGTCATTGACATGTAAAGGGCATCCATGCTGCCGACACGTAAAGGGCATCTGTGTCGCCAACACGTAAAGGGTATCTGTGTCGCTGACACGTAAAGGACATCAGTGCCAATGACATGTAAAGGGCATCCATGCTGCCGACACGTAAAGGGTATCTGTGTCGCCAACACGTAAAGGGTATCTGTGTCGCCAACACGTAAAGGGTATCTGTGTCGCCAACACGTAAAGGGCATCTGTGTCGCTGACACGTAAAGGGCATCTGTGTCGCTGACACGTAAAGGACATCAGTGCCAATGACATGTAAAGGGCACCTGTGCCATTGACACGTAAAGGGCACCCAGTACACTCTGTAAGTTGGTTGCTGTTAGGAAGGGCATCTAGCCATAGAAATCAGTCCAAAACAGACTCCAGCTTGCCGGTCCCAGTCAAACCGTCTGAATCCTGCTAGCATAGAAAAGAGAAGCTAAATAATGATAATGGCCTCGCAAAAAATGAAAGGCAAAACTGACCTCACCAGAATTTGAACACGAAACGTAAAGGAATGCAGCAAAGAATTTAGTCCAGCATGCTAATGACTGTGCCAGCTTGCTCCCTGACAAACATTTATAATAATGGAAAAAAAAAAAAAGACTAAATTTTTTTTTTTTAATTATTTTTATTTATAATAAGTTGAAATTAAATATTTTTCTTTCATAAAATAGAAAAAAAAAAAAAGATTTCTCAGAAAAGTGAACAACAAACATGACTCCAGTTGTTTGGTTTGAACTTCTGGCCACACAGTCAACAGTCCTGCACATCTTTATTATTGTTATTATTAAAGATATCCTTCATTAATACATACACATATAAGGCACCTGTTTTAATTGTATAGCTTTTTCAAGCTGCTGAATGAGAAGGATCATAAAATAATGTAGAAAAGTTCATTGTACACAAAGGCACAAAGTTTTGTTTTATATTACAATATTTGTAGCCATCCATCTACTATATATATATATATATATAAAATATATAGTTTTAGGGAAAATAACCAATTTTCAAGAACTCATCGATGAAAATCCACTATCACATATAGAAAAATTAATAATTAAAAGCACAATAAATGAGTATAATATAAAGCAAAGTAAATAGCATAAGATAAATATAATATTATATTATATTTATCTTATGATATTTACTTTACTTTATATTATACTCATTTATTGTGCTTTTAATTATTAATTTTTCTATATGTGATAGTGGATTTTCATCGATGAGTTCTTGAAACTTGGTTATTTTCCCTAAAACTATATATTTTATCTATAAAGCTCAATTTAATTTTAATTTTTTATAAATTGATTTTAATTGGAGTTTTTACTTGTAATTTTGGATTTTGTCCCTAATATAATATTATTATTATTATATATATATATATATACATGTACGTATATATATATGGTAGATGGATGGCTGCAGAGCATCAAACAAACACACCTGGTGGTATTTTGTTTACAATCCTTTATGGTTTAAGGTCAAATCCTACCTGGTCCATTCTTCCAAGGTGGCAGTAAGTAAGCAAGGGGGGTGGGGCATTAACATAACCCAGCATATTACTGGTGGTGGTGTTCATGCCCCTATCTATAATGGTCACATTCCAATGACTAAAACAGTAACTAATCGGTTGACTATATTCCCTTTCTGTGTGTTTGTTCTTCTCTGACATGCACATCAAAAGGTATTTACCATCTATTTCTGCACACCTGCTATCTCTGTACTCCTTGGAAATACAGACAGGTCTTTCAATTAGAACTGTATGCATATTTTATTAATTGATAAACATCAACATCTATTTTATTCAATTAATCCTTTTAAATACAATTTGCTTCAAGTAATTAACAAAATAGAATATTTATTACCCTTAGCAAGTCCTATCCCACCTCTCTCTCTCTCATATATACACATATATATATATATATATACACACATATATATATATATATATATATATATATACACATATATATATATTACATAGATAACGTGTTTCATCATTAGACTGTGGCCAGGCTGGGATACTGCTTTCAAGAATTTTAGTTGAATAAATTGACTCCAGTACCTATTCTACTGGTCTGTTTTGCTCAACTGCTAAGTTACAGGGATGTAAACACACCAACACTGGTTGTCAAGCGTTGGGCAGGTGGGACAAATACAGACGTAAAGACACACTCACAGATATATATATATATATACACAACGGGCTTTTTTCAGTTTCTATCTGCCAATCAACTCACAAGTCTTTGGTCAGACTAAGGCTATAGTAGAAGACACTTGCCCGGAATGCCTCATAGTGGGACTGAACTTGGAACCATGTGGTTGGGAAGCAAGCTTCTTACCACACTGCCATATGTATGTCATTATGTTGAGTTATAACAAAACAGTTTAATATTAAAATGGAGAATTACTCAGAACTTTTTATGGACCACATATATATATAATTAGTTTTATAAGAAGTGAGGTGATAGTGACTGTGAAGTTTTGGTCTGCTAGCTCTTGTTGGACTCACAGGTCAGCTGACATAAACTTTAAAGACACTGTCACTCCTTTTAAATTTCATAAATACCTGTCTGTACCTGTAGATTGACATGGTTTATTATTACCACAATCATCATTATTATTGAGTGAGAGATCAGTGCATGCCATCAAAGTGACACTGGGATACAAATATACGAAGCCCAGTATACCCATCATGACTACCCGTCTGATAAGGGTACACCAGGCACATGCATCACAACATGAGTGCAACATGGTGATCTCGTATCAAGATAAACAGCACTTGACTTTGCATGTGGGGGCCCAGTTAGAATTTCCCTCTGGTCAAGTAGCCCATCCTGCTCAAAAGGTCCCTGAATAAGGGTTGTTTAAGGATGCTGAACAAAACACCCATATTTCCAGAGGTGAATTATCCAAACCCACAAAAATTCCTCTTGACACATGGCTATGATGCTCCTCCACTACTTCTACTCATGATCAGAGATGCACATATCGTCAGCCATCAAGGGACATGCTCAACTGGTTATGGTCAAACAACTGACAAGCAAATCTGTGGTATTGAGCAGAATATTTACTGTAGCCCATCTTTTATACCAAGACAAAACAATGTACATGATAACACTTTCAATAAATTAAGATCAGAAACCATGAGAGCCACTGCCTGGTACTGCATCAGGGCATTCATTATTATTGTTATTATTATTATTATTATTATTACTATTATTATTATTTAGCCCTTTTGGAAGAATTTAAGACAAAAAAAAAAATAAATAACTTGGATTTCAACTTAGAAAATAAAGGAAATAAACTAAATACCACAATTTTCATTGTTTGTTGCTCTACTGGTTCTGCTGTCCACCACCTTGATGGATAGCATCATCAATTTTACAAGTCTTATTTTTCCTTGGTTCCAAATGTTGTTGTTTCCTCTCACTTGCAATGGCTTCAGATTCTAGCAGAGAGAGAGGGGAAAAAAAAAATACTATCTCCAAAACTGAACTTCTGTCTTCTTTACAAGTCCGAGCTGTATACATACATGCATACTATATATTTCTGTATAGTGTGTATATATATATGGCACTCCACTGGTTGCAGTGACAAGGGTTCCAGTTGTTCCAACCAATGGAACAGCCTGCTCTTGAAATTAATGTGCAAGTGGCTGAGCGCTCCACAGACAAATGTAGTTCACAGGGAAATTCAGCAAGACATAGAATGTGACAAGGCTGGCCCTCTTTGAATTATGGATACTACTCATTTCGGTCAGCTGAGTGGACTGGTGCAATGGGAAATAAAGTGTCTTGCTCAAGGACACAATGTGCTCCCGGGAATCGAACTCACAATCTTATGATTGAGAGCCGAATACCCCTAAACACTAAGCCACACATACAGAAACACACACACAAACATACAAATACATTTATAAACACATACATTATATATATACACACACACACACACACACATAAACATGCAATAAATGAAACCAAAGACCTAGTCTTCAGCAAGAAGACAGAACTAACAATAAATAACATAATTCTTGCTGGTAATGGAGTGACTATAAGCAAGGCATTTGGGCCTCCACACCACACTATCAGTGATAGCAAATAGATCAATAGATTGATCTTAGGTATACATAAATGATGATGATGATGATGATGGTGGTAGTGGTGGTAGTAGTGTTGATAGGGTCGCCGTCAATGAGATGTTGGTCGTTTAATCAACTGGACAACTTCACTCGTTAAGATAATAACTAAGTGGCCGAGTACTCCAGAGGCACGTGTACTTTTGATGTAACTTGGGCTGAACCAGCATGGACAAGGCTGGACCTGATATATCACTGGTACAATCCGTCTGAAATACACGCTAATAGTTCAAAGAGAGGGAACCAGTAAATGTATACACAAGTGCGTCTATATGTATATGCATGCGTATACTTGTCTGAGTGAGCATGTACATATTTGTATATACACGTGTGTGTGTGTATGTGTTTACATATATATATAGTGTGTGTGTGTGTGTGTGTGTGTGTGTGTGTGTGTGTGTGTGTGTGTGTGTACATATATATATACACACACACACATAAATTGAAGTGTACAGTATCGTATATTCATTATGGTTGATCTTACCAATCAGTCTCACACGAAGGTTTCAAAGGAGTGTCAGATAACAGCCTGTTTATGTAACCATGCACTCGTCAGAGAGGGCATTTATGGAAGTAAATAAGAGCACTAGGTTACATAATTGTCATCTAACACCCTGTGGAACCCCAAGAGCAAATTGGTAAGATTAGCAGTAATGGATATATAATATTGTACACGTTTGATTAATATATCCACTCTATTGACAAATACACAAGCACATTTTTTTTGGTTCATTGATTACACACACACATATATATATATGACAGTCATGTGCTTGAAACTCAGAGTACCAAGGATTCTGAATAGAACTGTTTTGATCTGTACATGTAACTCCTAACAAATGTGTTGAGTGCCTTCTTTCATTTGTCTACTCACTCGTGTATGTGTGTGTGTGTGTGTGTGTGTGTGTGTGTGTGTGTGTATATATATATATATATATATATATAGATATGTATGCGAATGAATGAATGTGTTAAGAAGGAAAAACGTACTCAACATCCAGAGTAGAGTTTGTATATTTTCTTACAGGCTAAGGCTCCTTGAATCAGGGTGGAACGTAGGGTGGTAATAGCATAGAGTGAAGGCAGTATGACAGGGTAGTGTTGGCGGGATGGGACCTGAAATGTCAGGGCTTTGAAGTGTCAGGCTGGAGATCTATATTGAGATCATGTGTGTGTGTGTGTGTGTGTTGAATGACAGCAAAGTGTAATTTTAGCTTTCTTCTCCACCCCTTATTTTAAACCAAATAGAGGTTGGTTACCCTAAAGGAGCAGATGTAGTAGTAGTAGTAGTAGTAGAAAGAAATGATTGTCAGATGATGGGTCATCTTTTTCTTCTTCTTCCTCCTCCTACTACGTTCACAATATGGAAGAGCACCGTTATGATTGATGATCATGATGGTGATGATAATGATGGTGGTGGTGGAGTGCAGACAATAAGAAAATAGTTGTAGAGATGATTCCAGCAAGAACTGAAGACAGACACAGAGTTTGGAAAATTTAAGAAAAGAAAAAAAAAAAAGAAAAGAAGTGTGGGGGTTGATAGGGCATAGAAGAACAGCCGGACAAAGTGGAAGGCTCTGACATTAAATCCTTTCATAGGCGGACGGACCTCGGCAACATCGGAAAGTGTAGGAACAGCCATCCTAGAATAAAGAAAATAGAGAAGGAGATGAGTATTGAGAGGAAGAGAGAGAGAGAGAGAGAGAGAAAAGACAAAACAGAAGGGAACAAATGAGAATGGAAAAGAACTGAGAGAGAGAGAGAGAGAGAGACACACACACACACATACACATCTAGACAGACAGACACACACACATCGAGACAGACAGACACACACATTACGTGAGAAGTAAATCAGAGAAAATAGCCAAGTCAGAAGTAACAGATGGCGTGGAGGGGGAGGGGAGGGGGTTAAACGAAGAGGTAGAGGGGTGGGTGGGACAGAGACTGGTAATGGTATTCGTTAAGCCCCACCCTCCGCCGCCACCCTTGCTCCACAACTAAATTTGGGGCACTAATGCTTTCTTTTATAGTTTTACTGGGTTCAGTCACTGGACTGTGGCCATGCTGGAGCACTGCCGTACATTGGTTTTGTGGAACAATTCAACCCCAGGACTTATCTTCTTTTTTTTTTTAAAGCTTAGTACTTATTCTATCAGTCTCTTTTGCCAAACTGCTAAGTCATGGGGATGCAAACACACCAACACTGGTTGTCAAGTGATGATGGGGCGACAAACGCAGACACGCATAGATATATACAAATTATATATATATATTTGAAAGAATGAGTAGAGATGGCTTTTTTTTGAGAGGACAATTTTTATTTTAATCTTACTAAGATTAAAATAAAAATTATCCCATCTCAGAATACGTGCTTAGGTCGATTCATTCAGCTAAACCTGTCAATGCAGTGCTCCAGCAAGGCCACAGTCTGATGATTAAAACAAGTCAAAGCTAAAAAAGGGATAAAATACAAGAATATTGTTACCTACCTTAACCAAAAGTGGGAAATCACTCCAAAATGTGTAGTGAGGGATAATCTCAACACCTTGAGCCCCGAGATAAAAATGCTTGAATGCAAATCCAGCAAGAAGATAGATTATAAAGGCAAGAAGGAAACTGAAAAAGCAGAAAAAAAAAAAAACATTAACTTCAGTTGTTTTCATACAAATCCACTTGAGGCCAGCCCAGCATCTATGATAAACTATTTTAACCCTTTTGATACCAACCTGGCTGAAACTGGCTCTGGCTCTGAGTACAAATATCTTGTTTTCATAAGTTCTAAATTAAAATCTTCCTCCAAAC
Organism: Octopus bimaculoides; assembly: GCF_046866305.1. Taxonomy (NCBI): domain Eukaryota; kingdom Metazoa; phylum Mollusca; class Cephalopoda; order Octopoda; family Octopodidae; genus Octopus; species Octopus bimaculoides. The sequence goes on along the minus strand of NC_142954.1, from coordinate 14,769,627 downwards.
CTTAGTCACAATTTATGTTCCTAACACTAGCTTAATGATAACTAAGTTATTTTACTAAATTCTTTGCTATATTTAAAATTAATTCAAAGAAACACAAAGCATCTCAGAAGAAATATGGTAACAGAAGGGTTAAAATATATAATAGAGAAACAATTCTTAACCCTTTTCATGGCTGAAACAGCCTCTGGTTCTGTAGTACAAATGTCTTGTTTTCATAAGTTCTAAATTAAAATCTTCCACCAAACCTTAGTCACAATTTATGTTCCTAACACTAGATTCATGATAACTAAGATATTTTACTAAATTCTTTGTTATATTTAAAATTAATTGAAAGAAACACAGAGCATCTCAAAAGAAATACAGTAATGAAAGGGTTAAAACATATATAATAGAGAAACAATTCTTAACCCTTTTCATGGCTGAAGCAGCCTCTGGCTCTGTAGTACAAATGTCTTGTTTTCATAAGTTCTAAATTAAAATCTTCCACTAAACCTTAGTCACAATTCATGTTCCTAACACTAGCTTAAGGATTACTAAGTTATTTTACTAAATTCTTTGTTATATTTACAATTGAAAGAAACACAGAGCATCTCAACAGAAATAAGTAACAAATGGGTTAACATATATAATAGAGAAACAATTCTTAACCCTTTTGATACCAACCTGGTTGAAACTGTCCCTGGTTCTGTAGTACAAATGTCTTGTTTTCATAAGTTCTAAATTAAAATCTTCCACCAAACCTTAGTCACAATTTATGTTCCTAATACCAGCTTAATTATAACTAAGTTATTTTACTAAATTCTTTGTTATATTTAAATTGAAAGAAACATGGAACATCTCATAATGAATACAGTAACGAAAGGGTTAAAGTGATCATCATCATCATCAACATTTAATGTCTATTTTCCATGTTGGCATGAGTTGGACAGCTTGACAGGAATTGGAAAGGCAAGGAGCTGCACCAGGTCCCATAGTCTGTTTTAGTTTGGTTTCTATGGCTGGATGCCCTTCCTAATTCCAACCACTGTACAGAGTATACTGGGTGCTTTTGTATGTGGCACCTTGGTTTTTAGGATATCTTGGCCTTAGAATCTGAATCAAAAACCTTCCTGTTAATTCATGTCCTAAATACCATCTTAATGACAAAATTATTTTACCAAAAATAGGGGCAGGAGCGGCTGTGTAGTAAGAAGCTTGCTTCCCAACCACATGGTTCTGGGTTCAATCCCACTGCGTGGCACCTTGGGCAAATGTCTTCTACTATAGCCTCAGACTAACCAAAGCTTTGTGAGTGAATTTAGTAGACGGGAACTGAAAGAAGTCTGTCGTTCGTTCGTGTGTTTACATCCCCCGTAACTTATCGGTTTGGCAAAAGAGACCGAGAGAATAAGTACTAGGCTTATAAAGAATAAGTCCTGGGGTCGATTTGTTCGACTAAAGGTGGTGCTCCAGCATGGCTGCAGTCAAATGACAAACAAATAAAAGAGTAAAAGAATAAAATTCTTCATTATTTTCAAATTTATTTAAACCAAAGGGAGAGCATGTCAGCAGAAATATGGCAACAAAAGGGGCCAAATAGATCTCTGTTAGCAAAATATTCAATATACAGTTTTTCCATACATTATCCTGTGATACACAATTGTGAGGTTTCCTGGGGTCATTTGCTGCTTTGGGTCTTTCATTATCTGGCACCTTCATCCAGGAACCCATCCAGTGGGGTCTGATCAAACCCCAGTTTGTGTCCAGTTAGTACTATCCCTGGTGGCACTGCCCTTCCCAGGGCTCACACTCCCTGATCTACAGACACCTTGAAGGAACCTTCACAGCCAACCTGATGGCCTTCCACTGTCTGGCTTTTGTAATACAAAACAAGTTTGCGACATATTAGGTATCACAGGGACGGACAGGTTGAAGGCCCCCAGGTTAGCTGTGCAGGTTGCTTCACTGTGGCTGTGGATCAGAAAGTGCAAGCCCTGGAAGGAGAAGCTGTCACAACATAAAACACAAAGTATAAATTGACAAAAAAAAAACAAAAGACTATAAAAGTGGGTTCCACTTACAGAATGAGGAGTATTGAACCTGTACTTAGGGTGTGGTGGACTGGTTTACAGGCATATGGGGTGAGAAGATGAAATTTCTAGAAAGATTTGGGAAAAGAAAGAAAAAACAAATCAGTAAAAATGAAAAAAAAAATTTTCTATTTTGTTGGAAGGAAAAAAAAAAAAAAGAACCACAGAAAATGAAATATATTCATTCATTAACCAGAACATCCCTCTTAATGAAGATTATTGTCTGATCTTTCTTTAATCATACAGGGTGATCCAAAAGTAAGTTTACAGCTATCATGTAGGCACTGCAAATTTCTTTTAAAACATTTTATTACATTTAAATTTCTATCTTCCAAACTGAAAAGGGAGCTTGACAAAAATTAACTAAATTAGCATAGAATAATGGTTTTATATTATTTTATAATTAGGATCTAAACTGTTAATATATGAATGCAAAAGAGACAGTTGTATAACATTAAACCTACTTTTGGGCCACCCTGTATTTATTCCATCGTTATTTTCCAGACTCATTAAACTATTCCAGCCACCCTCCTTGTTTTAATGTACACTTTTCCACACTTGCATGGGTCTGACGAAATTCATTGAGGCAGGATTTCTATGGCCAGATGCCCTTCTTGTCACTAACTCTCTCCTGTTTCTAGCCAAGGTAATAGTATTTCCCTATAGCTGGACATATTTTCTAAGGAAGATTGGGAACAACACCACTTGTATAACAGTGATGCTCATTTACAACTACCATGTGATATCAAGACAAGGGTACACACAAACATACGTGTGTATGTGTGTGTGTTTGTACACCTAATACAGACTATGAAGATGCGTAGCTCAGTGGTTAAAGTGTCGGGCTCACAATCATGAGGTAGTGAGTTCGATTCCCTGACAGGGCTGTCTGTTATGTTCTTAAGCAAGACACTTTATTTCACGTCGCTCCAGTTCACTTAACTGTGTGATGTTACTTGTGCCAAGCTGTATCGGCCCCTTTTGCCTGCATGGAGAGGGGAGGCTGGTATGCATGGGTAACTGCTAGTCTTTTGTAAACAACCCTGCCTAGACTTGTGCCTTGGAGGGGAACTTTCTAGGTGCAATTCCATGGTCATTCATGACAGAAGGGAGTTCTTACTGTTTACCCTTTACACACTGTAAAGTGGTTGGTGGCAGAATGAGCTTCCAGCCATACAAACCATACTATAAAGCTCATGCTGAAGGTTGGCACAGCCCCGCAACTTACTGGATCCTGCCAAACCGTCCAACCCATGCCAGCATGGAAAACAGACATTAAATGATGATGAGGTGGATGTATTTCAGTTTCTGCCAACAAGATCAACTCTCAAGGCTTTGGTTGGTCTGAAGCTATTATCAGAAGACACTTGCCCAATGTGCCATAGAGTAGGATTGAAACCATGACCACAAGGATGCAAAGAAGATCCCTCACCAAACAGATTCTTGTCTGATGAGAATTTCTGGTGCTGATGGAAATCATTGCCACCGTTAGCACTTGGACAGATATTTTTGCATTGCATGTCTAAATCTGTTTCTGGTGACTGTTTAACCATCTTTTGGGATCAATCTGCCTGAGACCATCCATGGTGTTTGGATACAAACTGTTTTTAAATGATCTAAATTAAAACTGTCATCAAAATATATGTTAATTAATGTTACAAACGCCAGCTTAATAAGAACGTAGATATTTTGCTAATTTCTTCATTATTTTCAAAATTAATTAAAACAAACCTAATGCATTTTTTACAGTAGAAATATGGTAACAAAAGGGTAAAGATATTACAAACTTGTTACTGAACAAGTGGTGGTGGGGAGAGAAGAAAGAAAGAAAAGGGAGAAAGAGAGAGATATTTAGAAAGGGAAGTGATAGACAGACAGACAAACAACCGTCTAAAAATTTCAATAAATTAAGAAGGAACAAAACAAGCACCATCACTTACATAAGTAACAGAGACAAGGTTGCGAGCCATTTCTTTCATAAAAAATGTCTGCGTTTTGTCACAGAGCATGTGGACCTCAGAAATCCTGAAATAAAAAATAAAAAATAAATAAATGAACGAATCCCAAAAGGGACTGGATTAGTGACTCCTTGATCAGAAGTTCAAACCTTGCTCAAGTCAGTTTTGATAAAAAATATTTTACTACTTCAAACAAATTGAACTGCTTATAAGATTGTTCTTGTTCTTGTGGCCTGGCTGTTTTGTTTGTGTTACACCAAGGAAGGTAATAACTTGAATAGAGAATTATATATATATATATATATATATATATATATATATACCGGAGTAAGCACATGAAATGTGCAACAAGGTGGAAAAAAGAGTACTCAAATACCAGAGGTAGAGTAATATGCTTTATTTAAAAGCAGCTTTCTGCTGCTTTTAAATAAAGTATATATATATATATATATATTTGAAGGTTTGGAGGTGATGTACAGAAATTATATAGAAAAAAATTAAGGTACTCAGAAATCTGGATGTTTGTACATTTACAGATTTTTATTAATGTCACATATTAGATAAAGCGCTTTTCACCTAGTCGTGTAGGATTTTCAAATTTGAAAATCCTACACGACTAGGTGAAAAGCGCTTTAATATGTGACATTAATAAAAATCTGTAAATGTACAAACATCCAGATTTCTGAGTACCTTAATTTTTTTCTATATATATATATATATATATATATATATATTGAGAGAGAGAGAAAGAAAGAAGGGGAGACAAAGAGAATGAAAATAGTGGATTTGAGAGAGATAATAGAAAAACACAAGAGAAACAGAGAAAGGGAGGTCTATATTATTCTGAATTAGTGTGTTCAAATCAAAGGCACAAATCTTAGCAAAGAAGTGTGGATATTACACTTTTATCTTTTGTGTATTCTAGAGCAAAGGCTATGGCCATGCTATGACACTGTCATTATTATTATTATTATTATTATTATTATTATTATTATTAAAGTGGTGAGCTGGCAGAATCGTTAGCATGCTGAGCAAAGTGCTTAGTATTTCATCCATCTTTACATTCTGGGTTCAAATTCCGATAAGATTGATTTTGCCTTTCATCCTTTCGGAGTTGATAAAATAAACATCAGTTGAACAATGGGGGTTGATGTAATTGACCCATCCTCTCCCACCAAACTGTTGCCTTTGTGACAAAATGTGAAACCATTATTATTATTATTATTGTTTTGCTACTAGGTCTAAATGCTTATTGGTATTATGAGAGTAAGCAGATACATTCACTGACAGAGGGGAAAGTAGATATTCAAATAGGCTGATTTACACTGGAATTTCCACAGTCCCCACTAGTTTATATCAACCCTGTCATGTCGTGTTCCCAGATTCCCACTAAAATGGTAAGGAACAACAGACATAGAGAAAGATAAAAGACTAAAAATTAAACCACCAATCACATTGGAGCTTTGTGTTGTTTACTTTTGTTTTCAATTGAAAAAAAAAAAAAAAAACCAATATTGCAATGAAAAGAGCATGTGATGAACCCAGCACTTTGTCTAGCAAGGCCTAGACTCTTTGGAAGTTGAGGAAATTATTGAGGATATCCTTCGGACAAAAAGTTTATTTATGCTGGCAATGAGAATCACTCAAACAATCAAAATGGTGAAAATGATGAGGAAAGAAGCGACTCGGGTGAATGTGGTATTTGAGAGAAATAAGCTGATTATTGTTATTCTCCTGAATATCTTTGTGATTCCATCCATTAGTTTGCCTGCAATTGTTACTCCTGAGTTGTCTATGCAACTGTTCCTTTGTTTGCCTAACAAATATGGTAATTAAGAGAAAGGCCTATTATTGTTCTTCTCCTGAATTTTTTTTCTGATTCTATCCATTAGTTTGCCTGCAGTCAGTACTCTTGAGTTGTGTATGCAACTGTCTATTTTTTGTGTTTAGCTCAAGAGCCCAAGTGGGGGGTAAAGTTAGACACAGGTCTGAGAGGCCAAATATTCCACAAACATTTGTAATCTTTACCATAACTCTAGTTCAAAGTCAGCAGGCCACTGGCTGGCTTTTCAAACTGCAAGTGTGAACAGTCTTGCATGTGCCTGAGTACAAGTTATCTAAAACAACACAAACCAATATATAATTTTATTTGTGCAGCAGCATCAGCGCTGCCACCGCTGCCGCTGCCACCACACCAATACTTTGATACTTACCTAGTTATGTTTTTAATAATTCCATTGTTAGTAGTTATGTTACTGTACTGGTAGTGTATATAGATGCCGCCTTCATCATTTGTGTCCCCTTTAAACGCTGCAGTACTCTGCTCTCCTAGAACCCGGCAGTCGTCAGTTGACAGGCTAAGCTGACAAAAGAAAGCAAAAAGTCAAAACAGTTTCAACTTTTCAATCAAATAAAAGGGGAAGAAAAGGTGAGATAGTCATGGCTGGAATGCCTTAGAACATAGATACGACCTGGGTTTAACAGTAACCTTGTCCATGGCTAATAATCACTACCACCATCTTTATCATTTCTTCCCCCCCACCACCTCTAACATTCCCCCTCGTCACTAACGCTGTGAGGTGGTCACAGTGCTAGTTTGATTATATTTGATTATTTGATTATATTGTGTAAAAGTTGTATATTTGATTGAACCTGTGATTTCGAGGGTTTATTGGTCGGTGGGCGCCGAAATCCCTTTCATTTGTATCATCTTTGTAAATTTCATCTCATCTCATCATTGTCCTTGTCCAGCCCACACGCTACTCTTTGTAATGCCGTCATAGCAAATTCAATGAAATAAACTAGCTCAGGAGAGATCAGTTTTGGTATGGTTTTTCGCTGCTGTTTGCCCTTCCTAACACAAACCACTCTGCAGAGTAAACTCAATGCTTTTTACATGGCACTAGGTTAGTTTTTGGCATGATTTTTACAGCTGAATGCCCTTCCAAACACCAACCACTTTACAGGGTGGACTGGATACTTTTTATGTGGCACCAGAACTGACAAGGTCATCCAGCAACTTGCAAGACAAGGATTCTTTGAGAGGGGAGGTAGTGGAGGAGGGGAAGTATATAATAGAAAAATAGGCAATACTTACAGCTAAGTCTTTGATTTTAGCACATTCTCCATTGTTAACGGTTGCTTTGAATGGCTTACAAGGGTTGTATTCATATTTATCAGAACTTTCAACATATGTGAAGCTGAATAAATAATTAGGGAAAAAGAAAAAGAATCATTACAAAAATGACAAATATGTATACACACATTATATCTCTCTCCCTCTCTCTCTCTCTATGTATATATACACACACACACATGCACACTAGCAATGATACGTGGCATTGCCTGTGTCACATGGAATTGAAGAATTAAACTTTTCTTTTACATTTTCTCTAATGAACAGGAATACCTATGATTCAAATTTCATCAAAATTGCAGATGAAGAATTTTAATGAGGGTATCAATCACGGTACCAATGCTGGTACCAATCACAGTCAAATGGTGCTTTTTACGTGCCACCGGCATGGAAGCCCAAACAGCTGCTCTGGCAGTGATCCCGCTCGGATGGTGCTGTTAGCGCTCCACTGGCACGGGTACCAGTCATCTAATTTGGTTCAATTTAGATTTCACTTGTCCCAACAGGTCTTCACAAGCAGAGTTTAGTGTCCAATGAAGGAAGGTTGGCATGGGTGTCAGTCGTCGAATTTGGTTTGATTTCAATTTCACTTGCCTCAACAGGTCTTCGCAAGCAGGGTTTTGTGTCCAAAGAAGGAAAGGTACGCATAAGTGTAATAATAATAATAATCCTTTCTACTATAGGCACAAAACCTGAAATTTTGGTGGGAGGGAATAGTTGATTACATCAACCCCAGTGTTTCAGTGGTACTTAATTTATTGATCCCCACAAAAGGATGAAAGATAAAGTCAACCTCGGTGGAATTTGAACTCAGAACGTAGCAATGGGCAAAATACTGCTAAGCATTTCGTCCAGCTCACCACCATAATAATAATAATAATAATTTTGGGGGAGGGGATGAGTCAATTACATCGACCCCAGTGCTTGACTGGTACTTATAATAGTAAGTATAATAATAAGTGTAGACATGACAAAGTAGCCCAAAACCTCCACTGGCTACTATGCCGTAAGTATGGATATGAGGTTAGAGGTGCTTGGTACCAACATACACTGGAAAAGGTAATGGACAAAAAGGGGAAGGCAAAAATCCTCTGGGACTTTGACTTCCAGACAGACAAGAGATTAGAACTCCGAAGGCTGGATATAGTAACCTTTAGGAGGAACAAACAAGAGTGCCTTTATAATAACCAACGTAGCCAAATAATCGACATAACAGTGCCAGGAGACCATATGAAAGAAAAAGTTGATAAATATCCCTATTGTCATCAGAGCATTGGGTTCAATGCCAGTCAAGCTGAAAAAACATCTGAAAACCTTAGAGATACCCTACAATCTAGATGTATTGCAAAAGTCAGCATCACTTGGAGCTGTATGCATATTGCATAAAGTAGTCTGTCTGAGGTCCCTGTTGTGACTTGACAAACAGTACAAACCCTCAGCAGATACAATATGATAATAATAATAATGATGATAATAATAATAATAATAATAGTTGTCAAAGATCATGAAGAAAAAAAATGCTTTCTAATTGATGTATCAATACCAGCAGATGACAACGTTTCTCTAAAAGAAACGGAAAAACTTTCAAAATACAAAGACCTGGAAATAGAGATAACTCGAATGTGGAATCTAAAAACAGAAACAATTCCTATCATAGTAGGTGCCTTAGGTATAATAAAAAAATATTCAGACAAATACATAGCAAAAACACCAGGACTTACAAATATATATAACATACAGAAAATTGCACTACTGGGTACTGCACACATTCTACGCAAAACACTTTCAATACAGTAAACATAAGAGCACCACAGCAAACCACAGCACATACCCAAGGCGCACAGAGCTGCGCTCGGTAGTGAAGTGAAAGCACGTTATAAAAATAAAACTACTGAATAATAATAATAATAATGATGATAGACCTTTTGAGCGGGATGAGCTACTCGACCTGAAGAAAATTCTAACTGGGCTCCATCTACAAGGTCATGCACTGTTTATCTTGATATGAGATCACCATGTCGCGCACATATGGTTGTGATGCATGTGCCTGGTGTACCCTTATCAGACAGGTAGTCATGATGCGTATACTGGGCTTCATATATTTTACCCCAGTGTCACTTTGATGGCATGCACTGCTCTCTCACTCAATAATAATAATAATAATTATAACTTAGATCACTTTAAAACAGTAAGTTTGTGTCATAGAACCAGGGGCAGTCTGAGGTGGGTTGGTATTAAAAGGGGTTAAGAATGACTAAGAGTTGTGTGACTAATTAGAAATAGCAGCCAACTCATTCTCATGTCCTGTTGTGCTGTGTTTAAAAATAAGAGGGATCTATTTTAAAACGGGGGCCACAGTTTTCATTAATGTTTTATGTAGTGTTTTTGGTACCGAAAGACTTTCAAACTTCGTATACTTATCTATTTTGTGTTATAGAACAGAAAAATATTTTTGTATTCGAATTTATTTCATGTAAAAAATTGTCTTATTTCGATAATTTCAACCAATCACTGACAAGTATTCAGTTGTTTAAGAAAATACTGTGGCCCCCGTTTTAAAATAGATCCAATAAGAGAGAGACACACACAGCGTAGTTTAGCTTTAAAATAAAAAATATTTTAAAAAATGTTTTAAATGCTCGATTGGTAAGGTGATTACTGTCCTGATAGAGGTGGGTAATAATAGTAATAGTCATGACATTAGCAGTAATCGTTATAACAACAATAATCCTGTCTGTAAAATAATAATGATTAGTAATGTGTGAGGGTAGAAATAATTGCAATGAGATGGGAGGGGAAGGGTGGGCTTCACAACTCCTACAACCACTTAATAAGGAAGGGATATGTAGGTGGAAGGAGAGGATGAGGTGGGGGAAGAGGTTCACCAGAGGTTAGGGCAACCATAGTAACACGATTTCAACATGTGACCACTAAGACAAAAGAACAAAAGATGAATGAAGGCATGTGACAGCAACCACCTCTGTCACCGTCACCAATTGTCAAAATGTGTGTGAGAGAGGGAGAGAAAGAGAGAGAGAGAGAGAGAGAGAGAGAGAGAGAGTAGCAACCATTTACACTTTAAATTGAGTGAGTGCTGACATGGATACCTGACCTGCTAAAAATAGCAGCCAAATCTCCTTTAACTTTTTAACATTCAGATTACTCTGGTAAATGTAATGCCTATTTTATTCTATTACTTGTTTGTTATTTGATTGCGTCAACGCTGGAGCACCACCTCACAAGTTTTGTTTTCAGTCAAAGAAATTGACCCCAGGACTTATTCTTTGTAAGCCTAGTACTTATTTTATCAGTAACTTTTACTGAACTGCTAAGTTACGGGGGACATAAACACACCAACATCGGTTGTCAAGCGATGGTGGAGTGGGGACAAACACAGACATATAAATATATATATATACTGAAAGAAGCTCGTCTCACACACACACACACACATATAGAGGCAGGGGGCCCCCAAAAAGGGTCACAGAGAGTAGCGTCCCTGCCTTCCTGAGCTATTTTTTCATATTTCTTAAAAATCTTGGTAGAGGCCTTGGTCTCAGGACCACTCATGTCTAGAAACTGAGGTTGGGGGGTAAGCAAGGGCATGCTCCCCATAGAAAATCCAGCTCCAAAAAAGCCTCATGATAGCAAGGGAGAATGGGTACCAGCCAGCCCAAAGGTTGGGGTGGGCTGCACCTGCTAACCTTGGTTGCTATAGTATTTGAAGTAGATCCGGCCACCCCTGTTAACGGGAACAAAACCTGGATTTAAAACACTGGATGATGATGATGGTGGTGATGATGATGATATATATATATATATATATATATATATACGTTGGGCTTCTTTCAGTTTCCGTCTACCAAACCCACTCACAAGGTATTGGTCGGCCTGGGGCTATAGTAGAAGACACTTGTGCAAGGTGCCACGCAGTGGGACTGAACCCAGAACCATGTTGTTGGAAAGCAAGCTTCTTATCACACAGCTTTGCATATTTTGACTTAATCATGCATTATTTCATGGCTTTGAGATTCTGATGATGCAATTGCTTATCTTAAGAATAGCATTGTCAGGAAGGTGTGAGAGGCTGGATCTGGCCAGTTTAAACATAAAATAGATAGAATAATTGGACCAAATGTGGCTGGTTTAAATGCCAAAGGGTTAAATAACACACCTTGCCATCTTAAAGAAAAAAAAAAAAAAAACACAAGTGGGGCAACACAGACCCAGAAATATTGAAGCGGTGATGCTCACGACAGGGACGCTTTTATTCATCGATAGGTCTACTCGATCAGAATTGACCTATGGCTAAATAACAACAAATACAGATAGTTGTCTGTATAGTTGTTATGTTGTTTAACCTTAAAACAGCCCCGATTCAGTCATTTCAGTTGTGACCACCCTGTCTTTCCCTGTGTCCTTGGCACTGTGTTCCTGGGACCCCATTTATCCATGTCTCCATCTTCTCCTTATCAGATAGCAAAGTCTGAGTGGAGAGAGATTTGGCTGTTATGACTAGCATGTCAAGAAGCCATGTAGTGGCTTCTTTGTGTAAGAGAGGTGGGGGAATGTGTGCATGTGTGTGTGTGTGCAGTATGGATTTCCTTTTAAAGCAGGGTTGATTGATCTATATCATGAACTGGAGCAAAAAATATCCAGTCTGACCCATGTGAACATTGCTAAGTGCATATTAAAACAACAATAACTTAGTGGTTTGACAAATAGATATCAATAAAATAATTGCCAGCCTTAAAAATAGCTACAGCGGTTGATATGATCACCCAACCAACTGAAAGCAATGCTCCAGCATGACTGCAGTACAATGATTGAAATCAATGAACAATATATAGGAATTACACCAATTTTAATTTACTGATGCAATAATTTAATAATCAATAGGATTGTTGACTTCAAAAATTAAAATTTTCAAGCAGCAAGTAATTTGAAATAAATATTTATATACCTCTATCTCTCCATATCTATCAGTGTGCAGAGCAGAAAAATACAATAGCCAGCTAATTGTAGCCTAATGTGGTAACCCATTTTAAAGCCGTATAATTGAAAATTTCATAAATGGAATTTCCATTTTATTAGAACATTTAAAAACAAAGAAACAGGAGAGAAGAGAAAAGAAAGTTTCCAACTTCCATTTTTCATTCAGAATAATTAAGTCAGCCTGACACTGCAATACACACACGGAACTTGCTCAAGGTGAGCTACACCGTTAGGGCTTAACTGTGGTGGGTGTATCGGTCTTGGTGATAGTTCTGTTACGAGGATATATATATATATACTCTGCAACTTGTGTTATAGATTACTATTAATATAGCCACCCGACAAAAAACACCCTGGACCAGGTTAGACATAACTGTTTACTGGGCCCCTTAGCATTGATATAAATAGAGTTAACATATAGAGTGTGAACTCCTCAGAGCTCCGGGCCCTCGGGTAGTACCCGAGTGATTGACACTCAGTCTGCCCCTGCCCTGTACACTCTAAGGAGTGGTTGGCATTAGGACACACACACACACGTGTAACTACAACAGTATTGTTTGTTCTAAGAAAACATCCACTCCTAAGTGGGGACAAATATATATATATATATATATATATATATATATATATATATATATATATATACTATGGGCTTTTATCAGTTTCCATCTACCAAATCCAATCACAAGGCTTTGGTTAGCCTAAGGCTATAGTAAAAGACACCTACCCAAGGTGCCATGCAGTGGAACTGAACCTGGAACCATGTAGTTGGTAAGCAAACTTACCACACATCCACACCTACGCCTAGAAGTTTAATTCCTGTTCCATAAGCATATTGCCATGTTGAGACATTTAGTTGTGGTCACTTTGAATATATTCTAACTTAATCCAGTATTTATTGAGTGGTGTTTTGATAGATGTTGGCTCAGTTGTAAACCTGTAGTGAGGTCTTAACCATCCATAAGCATGTGCTTAAGTACTATCTCTCTCTCTCTCTCTCACACACACACACACACACACATGTATACACATGCATAGACATACACACATATGCATGAGACATAGACATACACAGACACATACATACAGAGATGCTGACACCCCCCACACACATGTATACACATGCATAGACATACACACATGTGCATAGATAAATAGACACATACAGAGGTACAAACACCCACACACATATATATACATACATACACCCCACAGACACTCACACACACATATATACACCCACACGCACACCCATGAACAGAGACTAAATGGAAGAGGCATATAGGCAACAAGAGACAATGTCATGCAATGGCGTTATTGCTTTGTTCAATGCCATATTAACTTAATTGTAATAACCACCAACTCCAGCATCTGACACACACACACACAGCAGACTGTTAAAGCCTAATCTAATAACATTAAGAAACTCTGAGAGGTGATGTTGGGGTTGAAGGTGGGTAAATATGGACAGTTCTGTTAACCCACATATTAACCATTTGTGGAAGACGAAAAGACAGCTGTGTTATATCTGGACATGTCTCAATGTGCACGCATGTATAGTGGATGTCTTTGAGGGTGTGTGGCTTAGTGGTTAGGGTGTTGCAGTCATGATCATAGGATTGTGGTTTCAATTCGTAGACTAGGCGATGGGTTGTGCTCTTGAGCAAAACACTTCTTTTCACACAGCTCCAGTTCACTTAGCCGGCAAAAGTGAGTAATCCTACAATGGCATCCTACCCAGGGGAGAAACATATACACCACAGATCCTAGGAAACTGGTCTTATGAGCCAATGGTTTGGAAAGGACCTTTAATCCCCTTTTTAATAAGGAACACAGGTGTGTATTCACATGCATACATACTGTATGTATGATGCTACGCAGCTCATGTCAGTCTGGAAAGAGCAGACCTATTCTTTAATTCTTTTACTTGTTTCAGTCATTTGACTGTGGCCATGCTGGAGCACCACCTTAATGGGTTATGGTTGAAGAACTCAACCCCAAGACATTCTTTGTAAGACTAGTACTTATTCTATCAGTCTCTTTTGCCAAACCACTAAGTTATGGGGACATAAATATACAGCAATGGTTGTCAAGTGATGACAGGGGGACAAACACAAGCACACACACACACACACACACACAGGGTGCAATGGGTAAATTGTTGCCATTCTATATTTTTAATTTTACGCAGGCACATTGCTGGTTTTTGATTTTGTCAACTACATAGTATAGTAGGGTCAGTAGGGTACCATCTGTGAGAAAAACAGCACCACGATGCAATTCACTCTACCAGTAATTTGGAAATGACATGCTGTACTACTTGGCATTCACGCCAGAAGCTCCTATGCACATATATATATATATATATATATATATATGATAGGCTTCTTTCAGTTTCTGTCTACCAAATTCATGCACAAAGCTTTGGTTGGCCCGAGGTTATAGAAGACAGTTGCTCAAGGAGTCATGTAGTGGGACTGAACCCGTGGGACCATATATCGGAATTTTATGTGTAGAATACAAAAGTGGAGTAAATGGATCATCAAATAATTCACACAAGCTCATTAAAGCGAGAATTGTATGAATTATTCGATCCTCACCGTTCCAAATTTCCACACACCTTACCCATCAAATTCCGACATAATTGTAATGTAAGTCATTAGAAATATGTTTGTAGAAAATTTTATTTAAAAAATACCAAGTGTACAAAAATTTATGAGGAAACAAAGTCAAGAAGTGTGAATTATCCGAAACCCCTATCTGCCACCCATCCTTCTGAAAAAAATTTTTTTTCTTAGAACAAATTCCAGTGTAACCCAAAATATATATCTACAATGTATCTCTTGGAAAATTTCATTTAAAGAAATATATGCATTTCTCAGTAAACTTATGCAGAAACAAAATCAGGGGATGGGTACAAAGTGCTGAATTTTGAGATGATTACGGCTAAAAGAAATTTCAAGATAGTATCGGGGATATGGGTGTGTGTGGGGTGCATATTGACAGACCAACACAAGTGTATCCCCCTCTGACTTTGTTTCTTCATAACTTTCAGAAAAATGGATATTTTTTAATTTTAGTTTCCGATTATATCAGAGTTTATTATGAAAAAATTTTTTTCCGAGACTTAGGAGAGAAGTTTTGAAAAATTCTAACAAGTCAGATTCGTTTCCTCATAATTTTCAGAAAAATGGGTACCTTTTTCTTTCATTGAAATTTTCTGAAAATATCTTTCAGGGCCTGTAGAGTAGAATTTAAATGTCGGTGGGGGAAAAAAAAAAAAGAAAATATGGTGAGCACGTACACATACATACATACTGACATATATCACGCACTTCGAAATTTCAAGTTTCATTTTGTAGATATACGTCACGAGTATCATTATGTAGGCGTGCACGCCCAGCAATTATTTTTTTTCTTATATCAAATTCGGTGAATGTTTCGTTTGGTTACATTAAAAAATAAATAAATCCAAATTAAGGGGGAGGTAAGTCAACTTTTTACACAACAGAAACAGGGGCGAAATAGGACTTCTCTCAAAAAATGAATGGTAACAAAAAGTTCTGCTCCTTTTACAACACTTGCAGTGCCATAATTTTCCATCAGTAACGTCACCACACATAGCAAGGCCACATGGTGAATTACAATTTCCACAGGTGTACATATTCATAATTAGTCGACGCCATGCCAACCACTGAAGAATGTTGTCTCTAGCTTTTCCTAACTGAATGATTGGCCACGATTCCTCTCGTCCCTTTACTTCTTTTACCACTTATCACCCCCTTAATTTTTATTTACTTTTTAAATCTAACCAAACTGAACAATTACCTTAAACTCCAATATAGTCGGAATCTACACCATCTGAAAAGTATTTGTAGGAAATTTCATTAAAAAATACCCATTTTTCTGATGGTTATGACTAAACAAATTGGGAGTAAACACTTCAGTAGAAATATACGTATGTGAGTGTATGTGTGTGTGTGTATGAATGTGCGTATATGTATATGCTTATCTGTATGTGATGACTAAACAATAAACAACTATATATTGCTTAATCATGATGAGAAGAAGCGTTTTGACGATGGACATTAATGAAACAGAAATTAGGCCAGCGTTATGGTTTTAAGTGTGTTGATACGGAGACAGAAGAGCGAAAGTGTTAATCCAGCAAAGAACTATGTTTATGCGTTTAAGGATAACTTACTTTCACTATTTTACGATAGTAAACTGCATATTAACACACACACACACTTTATATATATACGTGCGTAAATTGTCTAAGAATCGATAAGTCAGGAAAAAGATGCACTCGTATATATACCAATAGAGTGGGGATATTATCCGAAGCAGTGGGTCTAAAAATATTGGTTGCCAGGAGATTAAGGGAGCCCACCCGCAACTACAATGCTATCATTTAATTTTCGTTTTTGTTAAAAGTATTCTTTTCAACTGTCTACAAACACAGCCAGGCTGAAATAATTAATGCATTCTTCCAGGAGTGAATAAAAAATTCTCAAACTTGAGGTGATGGGTCCCTTAGATACTAACATGGGCCCGCTTGCCATTGGGCAAGCTGACAACCTGGCCAGTCCACCACTGATCCGAAGTGTACAGTATTATATATCCATCATGACTGATCTTAACAATCGACTTCGTACTAGAGGTACAATGGAGTGTTATGTAACAATATGATTATATAACCTTACGCTCATCAGAGGTACGATTAGTAAGATCATCCGTGATGGATATACTAGCAAACACACTTGTCCTTTGGACGGTTGAACATAAATATTAAAAAAAAAAATGTGAAAACAACTAAAAAATAGTCTGTAATGCAAATATACAATATAAATTTAAGAAGTATGGAAAACAGTTGAAATAAATAGACAAAATCCTTTCACTTTTATAATATTCTCTAACCAAAATCCCCAAACAATATATACCAATACACATAAAAAAAATAGAAAGTAATAATACACAATTACAACATAAATAAATATTAAATTTTTTTTAAATGCCATTATATACGACTATAGAGATTAAAAAAGTATGGAAGATCTTCCAAACAAAAAATTACGTACAAACAACAAATTAGAGAAAAACCCATGTAAACCACTGTTTTTCCTGGTTTGTCCATTTACACAGGAGCTCTGAGCAAAAGGTTATATGTCCTCGGGACATAAGTAACGCGTGTAAAGTTTGGTGAAAATTAGTTGAAAATTGTGGAAATGTATGCGTTAGTCATTACACACACACACATACTGTGTAGACTAGCAAACGCACCCATCCTTTGATGGTTTAAGTTGCTTTGGCGGTAAGTTTACAAGTGATGCAAAGTAGAGCTACTGAAGTGTTTTGGACGTAGATTACGGATAATGATTACAAAATATAGTTATCTTCACTCTTCGCTGAACCCACACAACAGTTTTATGGTAATGAAACCAGGATTTCATTACACCTGAAGAATTTCAGTATTAGTCTTATTATTAGATAGTGTTGATAGCTCAGAGCTTGATTCAGTGCTGCATTGGAAATATCTCATCTTTCTACTCTGGCAGGCCCTTATATATATATATATATATATATATATATACATATATAACGGCAAAGATTTATTGCAACAATATGTTCTAAGATGTGAAAGATGGAAGAAGAACAATGATCGAGTTGTAGAAAAATATCTATTTACCATTACTTTTAATATATGCCATATCATGGCGGGTGTCCTGAGGAAATTTCGAACCTGGGTTCTCATTCCTAAGGTATTTTCCGATTGTGCTCTTAACCCCAAGATTCTGAGTTCAATTCCAGGCAGTAACCTGAACAATAATAATAACAAGAATAATAGCATCAAAAAATACCTTAGGAATGAGAACCCAGGTTTGAAATTTCCCCAGGACACTTGAAAAAGGCTGGAGGGTATATCAGCCGAAACGTTGTGTTAACAACAAACAAGATGAGGACAAATATCCGTCAAATGTAAATAAATAATGTATTTCGTTTTTGGATTTGGTTTGCAAGATTCTTTATGTGAGTTCGTGTGTTGAAGCATATTCTGTTGTGTCTGGGG
Organism: Octopus bimaculoides; assembly: GCF_046866305.1. Classification (NCBI taxonomy): domain Eukaryota; kingdom Metazoa; phylum Mollusca; class Cephalopoda; order Octopoda; family Octopodidae; genus Octopus; species Octopus bimaculoides. The sequence goes on along the minus strand of NC_142954.1, from coordinate 14,751,399 downwards.
AGAGTCATTCTCTTTTGGTGCCTTATAATTTAATACACTCACCAGTAAAATTTCCACTTATTTCTTTTTTATTTTTCTAAACTTTTTGTTGCGTCTTGTAACCTTTTCAATAGTATGGTTTCAGTCGTAAAACTGTGGCGATGCTGTTACATCGCCATAACTTATTTTCTATCGTGTTTTTTTTGGCAAGAAGTTGATTTACGATTGGGTTTGCAGCAGCTGATCTTCCCTGAGTATATCCTTGAATGCTCAGCTGGTCTGGTATCTTTGTCAGGAGTTTATCCAAAGCTCTTTCTTTGTCAATGTTTCAAAAGAAGTTCCTTTTATATTTCTGATTTCTTTAAATAAGCAGTTGAACAGCTGAAGTTTCAGGCCTATCGCCAGACTGGGGGGTCATCGTTTCGTTTAACATCCGCTTTCCATGCTAGCATGGTTTGGACGATTTGACTGAGGACTGGCGAACCAGATGGCTGCACCAGGCTCCAATCTGATCTGGCAGAGTTTCTACAGCTGGATGCCCTTCCTAATGCCAACCACTCCAAGAGTGTAGTGGGTGCTTTTACGTGCCACCGGCATAAGGGCCAGTCAGACGGTACTGGCAACGGCTATGCTCAGGTGGTGTTTTTTACGTGCCACCTGCACAGGAGCCAGTCCAGCGGCACTGGCTACGACCTCAGAATATTCTAGGTGGGCACTAATTTGTAATAATGTTAATGTTGAGTAAAACTGATGATTCACCAATGAATAGTGAGGGGACAGTGTTGTCCAGTGCAGCCCCACATAGTGACAGGAATATGAAATAATAGTTTTTGTTTGTGATTTCAAAGTTGATTTGGAAGCTGACAGTATCTGCTAGTTCATAAATTCCAGCAATATTTTGAGGC
>NC_142954.1:14713015-14745515 GCF_046866305.1 Octopus bimaculoides | reverse complement strand
CCATGAATGTCCCCCCTTTCTCTAGTTCCTTTTGTGTTGATCTACGCCACGAGTTCTTAGGCCTACCCCTCTTTCTATATCCATCCGGATTCCACTGTAAAGCACTTTTTGCTGCATTTTGGTGTGTCCTTTCTAACTGTGCTACCAATCCACTTCCACTTAAATATTTGCTCTGTAATCGAAACTCGATTCGTTCTTTGCCATAGCTCCATATTGTTTATGTGTTCGGGCCATCTAATTTTAAGTATACTACGCAAGCATCTGTTGATGAATGATTGTATTTGCTTATTTGACTTAACTGTTGTTCGCCATGTCTCAGCCCCATACAATAACACCGCTTTTACGTTAGTGTTAAAAATTCTTATTTTGTTCTTTATTGAAATTACACTTGCGCTCCATACTTTTTTTAACAGGTGGAAAGCGGTCCTTGCCTTACATATTCTCGTCTTAATATCTTCGTCGGTGCCGCCTGAGAACGTTATCTTACTACCTAAATACGTAAACTTGGCTACATCCTCTAGTTCACCGGTTTCTAGTTTAATACGTTCACTGTTTTCTTCATTAACGCACATAATTTTTGATTATGAAAAAAAAAAAAATTGTGTGTGATTTAAAGGCAATTTAGCTGTTATTGTTAGCACATCTCACGACCATCTGCTACCTTTCTCGTTTTTCTTTTTTTTCTTTGTCACTCTGACATGAAGAGGTTTCTCAATATTCTTTCACCCCATAAACACATTTTATGGAATGATGATGCACCCAAAGGTGGCCCACTGCGGGGATTTAAGCAAAGAATTCGGACCGTCCATATTATAAACTCTGATTTTTTTAAAAAATCAGAAAAAGAGTGGAAATGGGGGAAGAGAAAGCTTCAAAAAATTTTTTTTACATTGATTTTTTTTTTTTTTTCATAATCATATGAATTCCTGTGTGTAGAACAAAACTTAGCAAAAGTTTTCTGAAAATTCCAAAAAATAAAAAAAGCTACGAGTGGTTACATAGAGTGTTTAGATTCTGCCATTTGCAAAATAGGCACAAAACAAGATTCTTCCATAGACAAGGCCACACATCTTGAGGGTGGGTGGTGATGACCGATTCCCTCCAACATTCAACTGATGAATGGCAAAGAAAACTTGCAAAATAGTTGGGTTTATTTTTATGACTATTTCAAATAAATATTCTAGCAGACTGAGTTTACTTGATACACCCTTTGTGTGTGTGTGTGTGTGTGTGTGTGTGTTTGGTTTTGTAAACAAAACTTAATACATATAGGCTTATAGAAATACATATGCACATGCAGCGTTACCGGTCTCCTGTTTACCCTCACCCACCACCCCTCCACCCTGCCTCTCCGATGCACCATTGTCTGAGCCTTTCAGTGACTCCAGTCCGATCCCTCCACTTTGCACATCTTCCCCAATCTATCCCTCCCCTCCTTCAAAGGAGCCCACAAGCTACGTGACCTCCTGGTCCACAGTTTCTTCCCTAACCCCACCTCTCAACCTGGCTCACTCCCCTGCTCCCGCACTTGTCCCTACCTCTCCAACATCACCATCCTCACAGGCACCCATCATCGTCCCTATCATATCACTGACTCCTTCAACTGCACTTCTAACAATGCCATTTACTGCATCCCCTGCTCTTTCTGCCCTTCTCTGTACATCGGTCAAATGGGACGCTGCTTGGCTGACCAGTTCGCGGAACACCTCCGAGACATCAGACTCGGCAATGACACACCAGTCTCGCACCATTTCCGCTCTACCAGTCACTCATTACCACACCTGTCTGTGTTCAGATTGTCTTTGTCTTTGCACAGGGGCTATTCGGACTCCTGCCTTCACCATGAACAGGAATCAATCTTCTCTTTTCGCCACATGGGATCAACTCCCCTCCTCTCACACCTACTTCCTCTCTTCACTCCCACCCACCTCTCCTATCTTGCCCTGACACTGACTTTCTTCACTTCTACCTACCTCCTCCCTCCATCCACACCCCACTATCCCTATCCATTCCAATCCCACATACTCCACCCCTACCACCACACCACCCTGCACACACACTAACAACTTCCCAGCACCCACACCATCATCTACACACCTACACATGCACACACCCACACGTCAAGATCACTAGCCCCAATCCACATGCACACACTTATACGCTCTCACATACACATCCACACGCACCTTCGTTTTAGGATCACCACTACTTTATTATCTCCCCTTCCTAGCCCTCCTGTCTGACCATATCCATCCAGCCATCGCCATGATCGACCGCTAGCCACTAAAGCTTTTTTTATTCTGTTTATTTTCGCGTGTTCCTTTCTGTTGAAGAGCGTAGGTTCGAAACGTAAAAGACTTTCTCACCTTCCCAAGCATTAAACTAATACACCTGTCTTCGTCTTTTGTTGTTTTTTAAATTCCATATATATACTTTTACTTGTTTCAGTCATTTGACTGCGGCTATGCTGGAGCACCGCCTTTAGTCGAGCATATCGACCCCAGGACTTATTCTTTGTAAGCCTAGTACTTATTCTACCGCTCCCTTTTGCCGAACCGGTTGTCAAGCGATGATGGGGGGGGGGGGGACAAACACAGATACACAAATATATATATATATATATATATATATATATATCATAATATCTTACGTTTAAGATGATTCCCATGCTTTCCCTGATGAGGTTACAATTTTAATATCAAAGATCCCTATGGATCACACAGGTTGTAATCCTTTGAAACATATGTAGGAATAAAGTATGCAATTATAACATGCGTTTTCTCCATTCCTTAAATATACTCAAATACCCAAAATTTCAAGGAGTTCCTGCCTTAAAAACAGGAACTAAACCACATTTATTTTGTGCTCTTTGCTACATTGGTTTCTATTAACCCATTTATTCTATCAGAAGAATTTTTATTCATTAAGATAGAAGAAATACACATAATTATATATATATATATATATATATATATACAACGGGCTTCTTTCAGTTTCTGTCTACCAAATCCACTCACAAGGCTTTCGTCGGCCCGAGGCTATTATTAGAAGACATTTGGCTAAGGTGCCACGCTTTGGGACTGAACCTGAAACCAGGTGGTTGGAAAGCAAGCTACTTACCACACAGCCACTCCAAATACTAATAAATATATAGCATTATATAGGAACGAGAAAATTTTTTTTGGCCCGTTCGCCAGACTACTGTTAATTTTCTGTCGTATTTGTCAGTATTATTATTAGTTTTAACTCCTCTTTCTAGCAGGTAGGCGCCTTATGTGCTGTTATCTTTAATATTTATATAATGTTTAAGATAAAAAAATGGAGAAATCGACAGATATCAATTTATTAACATATCAAATTCGTACAACCTACAATTGTTTCTATATCCAATTCAAATATTTAAATTAAAAATGCATTTTGAATATATTGAGTTGGTTAAAAATTGATATAAAAAATAATCACATCTCAATCGAGAAGCTAACATTTTAGCATTTCACCGATATACAGGATAAAACCGGGGAACTTGGATGTCAACATCCCTTCAAGAGGTATCTACATCCTCACAAGTATAGATATATATATATATATATATATATACACACACACATATATTATTGTTTGCGTTTAAGTTATATATAAAAACAAATTGATATTAAACTGAATGACTACTCAATACTTTTTAATAAAGTACACACACACACACACACATATATATTATACATACATCCACATATACACATAACTGTTATTATCAAAACTGAATAAGAAAGAATTTTAATGTTTAGATAAAAGATTTGTAAACATCTGATCATTGAAATAAAAGAAAACTATCAGAAAAGTTATTCATATTAATCTTTTTTCATGGAGAAGTTAAATTATTATTTTATTATGAAATAAACAATCGTATATATATGGCATTCTTTCAATATAGATATTTTATCGAAAGAATGCCATACAATACATATATATATATACATATACATATATATATGTATAATACTGTATACTTTTGATTAATGTACTCACTTTATCGAGAAATACGAGTGCAGCTTTCTTCCGAATTATACGAATCTTAAATAACACACATATAACGGAACTTCAACCTTTATAAAAGTTGTGAAACTTTTCCTAAGCCATATTTAGAAGAACGGAATAGAAATGGACAAACATAGATGTCTGTGTCGACTCAACAGCTACGTGAGTGTATATGGGTGATGAATGTATAAAGCGAAAAGCCAAATGGCACCAGAGGAAGAAGAAAGATTAAATAGAAAGAAATCGGTTTACATACAGAGGTTGATCTGGTGCGATTGCTTCGGTGAGGGGTCGCAGGTCAAACTGCCAGCCGAGGAAATCACACGTACAAGGTCCAGTTCCGAGACAACTTTCGGCTCTCGAAGGGTTTATTTTAAGGACGGCAACATAATATACACACAATAATAAACTCCGCAGCACTTTTTTATCGTCCATCGTCGTTGCCTTCCACTTGTATTTATTTAAATACATACATATATATATACACAAATATGTTTATATGTAATCACAGTCGACGGCATAAACACGAAGTTTTGAAACCCTTTTCGCCATTGCGCATGCGTTGATTGCTTCGCTAAATAAGTGAAGCTCTGGAAGTGGGGTGGTGATGGGGGGGGCGACATGACGGGGGAGGTTCGTGGAGATTTTTTTTTTAATTTTCGGTTTTAAAATGTGGATGGTTCGATTCTGTCATTCGTTTCTCTTTAGGATTTTCAAATAACTTTTGGCAAGACTTCCGCCCGTCCCCCCCCCAAACCACCCTTTTAAAAATATTTTTTTTCGACCCCCCCCCCACCTTTTCAGCTACGGGGAATACGAATCTGGAAAAAAAATTGGCAAAAATCGACATTTCTAAACAACCAATTCTTACACGAACTCCTTTTCGCACATATTTTTTTAATAATTCTAAACAAAATCGTCGCTTTCCGTAAACTTTAAAAATTTTTTCACTTATACGTGTGGGGAGGGGGGAAGGGAGCTTCAGAAGTCGACGTGCAGCGGAGGAATTGCTTGGAACTGGACCTAGTGATTTCTTTGGCTGGAAGTTTGATTTACGACCCCTCGCCGAATCAGTCGCACCAGATAACTCTGTATGTACACCAATAGTTTTATTTCTCTCACAAACTTGTTTCTCTCTGTTTAATGTTTCTTCTTTTTCTGATGCCATTTGACTTTTCGCTTTATACATCCATCACCCATATACACTCGCGTAGTGAGTGAGTATGTGATATATAGGCACACACAAGCTGTTGAGTCTACACAGACATATATGTTTGTCCATTTTTATTCCGTCGTTGGAATGGGCGTGCGAGACAGAAAGTGTGGTGTGTATGTGAAGTTGCTTTGTTGGTATGTGTGAAGAGATAGAGAGAGAACAATAATGCTGGTGTGTGCGTGTGTGTGATTGAGTGAGAAGGAGAGAGAGAGAGATAACTGAATTTTTTTTATTTACTGTTTGTATTGAGTGAATGTGTGAATGACTGACAGAGAAAAAGAGAGAGAGAGAGGTTGTTATGTATGCGTTAATGGCTTCAGTGACACACATACAAACACGTACGTACACCTATTGCATACGTTTTTGCATACATGTTCATGAGGGAGAGAGAGAGAGAGAAGGAATGTTTTTTTGTTTTTGCTTGTTGTTATACATAGCAGACCGTTACATAACCATACATGCAAACAACAATCAAAAACAAAAAAAAACATACCTTCTCTCTCTCTCTCTCTCCCCTCACACGCACATGAATATATATGCAAAAAAACGTATGCAATAGGTGTACGTACGTATGTGTTTGCGTGTGTGTCACTGAAGCCATTCACACATACATACATATATACATACATACATCATAACACCCCCTCTCTCTCTTTTCTGTCAATCACTCATGACAAAAAGTAAATAAAAAAAAAACTTCAGGTATCTCACTCAATCACACACACCAGCACCATTGCTCTCTCTGTCTCTTCACACACACTAACAAAACAACTTCACATACACACCATACTTTCTGTCTCGCACACCCCATCAAACACATACCCCCACGTCATCTCCTCCGCTTAACGCCGACTTCATAAGATACTCCCCTGTTCTAATTGCTCTCTCTCTCTCTCTCTCTCTCTCTCATTTACGCCGACTTCAAAAGGTAAAGTCCCCTCTTCCCCCCACATAAGTAAAAACTTTTTACGGAAAGCAACGATCTTGTTCAGAAACATAAATAAACCCACGTGCTTTAAGAAGTGATGTAAACTGTTCTCAAAACGAAAGATCGCCTTTTTACATATGTACTTCAAATGGCCTGGAAGTCGATTGGGGATGAGTTTCAACAAAAATCCCAAACTGGCCGGCTTTGTTTCTTGGCGATAAAATTTCAGAGAAATTTCCCAAGGTAAAAAGAGGTATTATAAAAAAGTTATTGCCATGAACTTGGGGCTCCTACCCAAACAAATGCGCTGCCCATCTTATAAAACTATACTGAGCAAAATTTACAAAGTGAAGCTGGCCGGATGATGTCACTCAGAACACCGGTTTCAGTGCAACAAGAAAAATTCTAAGAAGTCTGAGAAAAACCAAAAACTAAATACCAAAAGGAACTTGATTTGGCCATAGCAATTTGTCTGGCAAAAAGTTAAAATAAAGTGCTCATTTTTTTGTTTGTTTGTTTGTTTTACAACTGAATGTGTTGGAAATTTCCAAAGTTTTTTTTTTTTTTCTACAAAATGAAACTTGAAAGGCATTTACAAAAAATATGAGTACCGAAATAACAGCCAAATCTTCAACAAACTCTCTTGACACACACCCACACACATCTGTATGTGATGCCCATACAACACAAATTCGTTGAAAATATCAAAGAAATTTCATGTTACATACCATTGGAATTTTCGGGGAATAAACCTTGGAATTATGTTTTCAACATTGTATTCCAGGATCCTTGTATTCCATTTCAAAATTTTGCAAGGTGACAGAAAATGAAACAATATGAGTGCGCATGCACAATACCTGAAAGGTAAATCAGTTGACCCAACAAAACAAAAAAAATGAAATAAAAAAAAAGGATCACTTTCCTGTAACTTCTACATAGTATTCGCAATAAAATAATGGAAAAAAAAATATGTGATCAATCAAATCATCTTTCTGCAAAGATTTATATCAGAAATTTTTTGAGATAAAACTGTGTATGAGAGAACATCGTTTACTAACCAAATTATGTTATTAAATTAAATTATTACTAACAGGCACAAGAGTGGCAGTGTGGTAAGTAATGGTTCTGAGTTCAGTCCCACTGCGTAGCACCTTGGGCAAGTGTCTTCTACTATAGCTTCGGGCTGACCAAAGCCTTGTGAATGGATTTGGTAGACGGAAACTGAAAGAAGCCTGTCATATATAGATATATATGTAGTGGATTTGATCCTCAATCGCCAAATTTCACTTAACAGTTTAACAGCACTTTTCTCATGCTAAAACAATAGTTTTTCAGTGAGTGACAGCAGTTACATTTGCCAGATGCTTTTGCTAAGCAGAATAATGTTGTTGCCACTTCACCCTTCTGACCTCTTCGAGGCCACTGAAAGCTAGAATTTTACATATATAGGGAGAATTCACAAAAAAACCCCAAAAGATGAAGACAGGTGGTGTAGACAACAAACAGATGTATTAGTTTAACGCTTGGAAGTAAAAAAGTCTTTAATGTTTCGAGCCTACGCTCTTCCACAGAAAGAAACAGATAGAGAAAATAAAGAGAGAGAAAATATTGGCCACATTCGGATAGTGCTTTTTACGTGCCACTGGCACAGGTACCACAACTACAATTTTCATTTTGATGTTGATGTACTTGACTCAATAGGTCTCTTCAAGCACAGCAGGTCACCCTACAATCCAAGGTACTGGGGCTGGTTATGCGAAACTGGTGTAGGATACAGCCGTGAACTCACTTTATTTGCCGGGTCTTCGCAGTCACAGCGTATTTCCAGAGGTTTTGGTCTTTTGTCATTGCCTCTGTGAGGCCCAGCGTTCAAAGGTCATGCTTCACCACCTGATCCCATGTCTTCCTGGGTCTACCTCTACCCCGGATTCCTTCAACTGTTTGGGAGTGGCACTTCTTCACACAGCTCTCCTCATCCATCCATAGTACATGACCATACCAACACAAACGTCTCTCTTGCACACCACATCCGATGCTTCTTAGGTCCAACATTTCTCTCAGGGTGCTTACACTCTGTCATCTGTACACACTGATATTACACATCCAGCGGATCATGCTAGCTTCACTTCTTTCTAGCCTACGCATGTCCTCCACAGTCACGAACCATGCTTCACTTCCGTGAAGCATGGCAGTTCGCACACATGCATTGTACAATCTACCTTTCGCTCTGAGTGAAAGGCCCTTTGTCACCAGTAGGGGTAGAAGCTTTCGAAACTTTTCCCAGGCTATTCTTATTCTAGTGGCAACACTCTTTGAGCATCCACCCCCACTACTAATTTGGTCACCTAGGTCGCGGAAGCTATCAACTACTTCTAGTTTCTCCTCCTGGAGTGTGACGGAATCTGTTTTCTGGGCATTTGTGGTGTTTATTGCCCCTGTGCATCTGCCACTCACGAAAGGTATCTTCTCAGTTAATCTTCCTTTGATGTTGCTGCACCTCTTATGTGTCCGTAGCTTACACTGGGTACTGCCATAAATATCTGTGTGTGTATGATATGTGTAATTATATGTATGTGTGTATAATATGTATGTAATATACATATATATGTATGTATATGCATGTCTGGCTGGTTACACAAACACAAAACAGTGAGGCGGTGTCAGTGGTGAATGTGTATGAAGTCACTCAATGGAACTAATTAAATCATAGCAGTTGAAATGTTACGTGCTGTTCTTGTAGTTTGTTGTTGTGGATCAAACAACATTTCAGATACTCAGCAAACCATATATATATAAATGGCTACCTCTGATGAGCTCAGGCTTACATAATTGGGAAGTTACCCAACACTCTGTTGAACTTCTACTGCGAAACCGATTGGTAAGATCAGCTGTCATGGATATATAATACTATAAATTTCGATTAATGTGTGTATACATATCTATCTATCTATCTATCTATTATTGTGTCTGGGGTGAGTCAGTCTGTTTTAATACCTTATTAATTAACACACTCACCAGTTCGATTTCCACGTATTTACTTGTATTTTTTCTTAAATTTTTGTTGCTTCTTGCAACCACTTCAATAGTCATTGACGACTATTGAAGAAGTTGCAAGAAGCAACGAAAATTTTAGAAAAACGAAATAATAAATGGGTGGAAATTGAACCAGTGAGTGTGTTAATTAATAAGGCGTCGGAGTAGCTGTGTGGTAAGTAGCTTGCTTACGAACCGCATAGTTCTGGGTTCAGTCTCACTGCGTGGCACCTAGCCTCAGGCCCACCAAAGCCTTTTGAGTGGATTTGGTAGATGGAAACTGAAAGAAGCCCGTCGTATATATGTATATATATATATATATATGTATGTGTGTGTATATGTTTGTGTGTCTGTGTTTGTCCCCCCAACATCGCTTGACAACTGGTGCTGGTGTGTTTACGTCCCCGTAACTTAGCAGTTTGGCAAAAGGGACTGATAGAATAAGTACTAGGCTTACAAAGGATAAATCTTGGGGCTGGTTCGCTCGACTAAAGGCGGTGCTCCAGCATGGCCACAGTCAAATGACTGAAACAAGTAAAAGAGTAAGGCGTTAAAACAGAATAACTCTCCCTAGATACAATAAATTATGCTTCAACACACGAATTCATGTAAAGAATCTTGAAAACCAAATACAAAAATGAATATGTATGTATTCGATATGTGACCAAGTGTATTGGATATATTGTTTAATAAACCATATTGATCAGATATCTCCTTTGAGTTATCTATACAAGCCTTGTCTGTTTGAGGCTTACTGCATTTACCATGACCAATGTCTCTCTCTCTCTCTCACACACACACAGTGACTCAAGGACTGAAAGTGTCGTTTTCGTGCATTCGTAAGTGCCAACACAAAACTCACAGTTTTGATAATAATAATCCTTTCTATAGGCCTGAAATTTGGGTGAGGGGACTAGTCGATTACATCACCCTTAGTGTTCTGCTGGTACTTATTTCATTGACACCAAAAGGATGAAAGGCAAAGTCGACCTCTGTGGAATTTGAACTCAGAATGTAAAGACAGATGAAATGCTGCTAAGCATATTTCCCGGCATGCTAACGATTCTGCTGGCTTGCCACCTTAATAATAATAATCCTTTCTACTAAAGGTACAAGGCTTTAAATTTGGGGGAGAGGACAAGTCGATTACATTGATTGACCCCAGTATTTCACTAGTATTTAATTTATCAACCCCGAAAGGATGAAAGGTGAAGTTGACCTTGACGGAATTTGAACTCAGAACAAATGAAATGCTTAGCAGTATTTCACCCGTCGGGGTGAAATACTGCTAAGCATTTCATCCAAGAGATGTGGCCTGAGCATCCTGATTGGCAAAAGGTGCTACGGTAACCATGTAATTTATATCCGTTGTCAGGGTTGAGCCATCAGTGACTAAACCGGCAACCCCACCCAGCTCGTCTGGGTTTCCTGCGGTACTAAAAATAAGAGCTGTCAAAGCAATGGCACAGGCTGTTGTCGTCCCTCACACATGCCTGGAGAGTGGGCATCGAAATGATCTCTGATAGACTGAATATTCAGCAGCTCCTGTAATCCCCATATGGACCCTATTCCAGAACGGCTTCTCTGAAGATGAAGTTTGTGTGGCTGGTCTTTGTATGTTTCCAGCTTTTCTAGAATCTTATCATTTGCAAGGCGGCGAACTGGCAGAATCGTTAGCATGCCGGGCGAAATGCTTAGTGGTATTTTGTCTGTCTTTATATTCTGAGTTCAAATTCTGATGAGGTCGATTTTGCCTTTCATCCTTCCAGGGTCAATAAATTAAGTACCAGTTGCGTACTGGGTCGATCTAATCGACCGGCACCTGCACCCAAAATTTCGGCCCTTGTACCTAGAGTAGAAAAGAATCTTATCATTTGTGCAGGACTCATCCTTTCATCCTCCTTTCAAGCCCTGCGTCAGTGGGGTGCTTCATGACAGGGGTCAGATCAGGATGGATCTGGAAGTCTCTAGTGTGGCCCCTTCACATAGGCGGCACATGGTTGATAGGTGCTTGAGGTTGGAAGCGGAAATGACAACCTCCCTCAACAACTCCATGTGTGACTAAGCAACCCTCTTTTGGATTCATACCCCTTGCTTCAGTTGAGGAAGGTCCTAGAAAAGGTGGGCTAAACATTGTTCATTCCTATACATTCGGGTGGATAATTGCACCCACCAAAACATCACCTTCTGCAGTCGAACTGTGCAAAAGAAGCATGAAGTTCTTCTGAAAGTTGCCTGCTGGAATGTTCATACACTAATGGAAAGACAGATTGATACCACAACCATAGACCCACCCTGATGTTGGACTGCACTCATTGCACTGAACTCACCCGATATGAAATCGATATTGTGGCTCTCAGCGAAACTTGCTTTGCTAAAGAAGGATTTGTAACAGAAGCTTTTGGCTACATGTTTTTTCTGGAAAGGTTTTCCAAGGAACGAGCAGTGCATATATGGTGTGGGCTTAACCACCAGGAACACACTGCTTCCCAAACTTCCTGAGATACCAGTTGGTATCAATGAAAGACTGATGACTCTGTGGCTGGAGGTTAAACTAACCACTGTATCAGTGTGTTTGCACTGTCTCTTGACTGACATGAAGATGTCAAGGACTCTTTTTATGACGAGCTGGAAAGAACACATGACTAAAATATTCTTTTCTACTCTAGGCACAAGGCCCGAAATTTTGGGGGAGGGGGCCAGTCGATTAGATGGACCCTAGTACGCAACTGGTACTTAATTTATCAACCCCAAAAACATGAAAGGCAAAGTTGACTTTGGCAGAATTTGAACTCAGAACATAAAGACAGGCAAAATACCGCTAAGCATTTCACCCAGTTTCTGGTAATGTTTCTGCCAGCTCGCCGTCTTATACATTTTCCGATATTTTTTTCTACTCTAGGTACAAGGCCCAAAATTTTGGGGTGAGGGTCCAGTTAATTAGATTGACCCCAGTGTGCAACTGGTACTTAAATTATCGACCCCGAAAGTATGAAAGGCAAAGTCGACCTTGGTGGAATTTAAACTCAGAACATAACAGCAGATGAAATACCGCTAAGCATTCCGCGTGCTAACGTTTCTACCAGCTCGCTGCCTTCATGTGACTAAAATAATGGAAATCAAACAATACAGATGTAAAATTCTGGCTCTGAATGAAGAATTATACGAAATTGCTGGTAGAGAAAAAAGTAAGAAAAATGTAACAAAACCGAAATTTAACTTTGGAGTAGAAATTTGTAGGGATTGTCTCCAAATATTTGCAAGATGTCTTGCTGATGAAGACATTTTGAAAGAAAAGTAACTGAAATTGTTCTATCAAAGCAAACTGATACAGGACTAACTGAAAAACTGTCATGCTTTATTTGAACAAGTGAAAGGTCTTTCTTACACTGGATTTGGCATTCCTGAGAAGATGAAGTTGTATTTGGTAAATCTAGAAGCACATTTCTGTAAATTCACCAGTATTCGTACTACAACTTTTTAGAACAGTCTTGACTAAAATTCCTTTATCAAGTTGTGTGGAGAAAAAACAAATTTTAAACTTGCTATGTGTTATATTAACGGTTGTGAAATATGTGAATAAAATTAGACATCAGAGCAACTATATGAAATATAAGAATTTAAGAATATTTGAAAATGTTAGATTGGAATATGATGAACATCTTTAGTGAGGTGGTCTTTCTTTCTAGTGGACAGGTTCTGAGAAGACTTTGGAAACTGAAAAATACAGTTTAGAATTTTCTAGGAGGTAAAAAATAAAAAATAAAAAAAGAACTGTTTGAAGTAGGAGTATTTTTATTTAGTAACGACTGGTTATTTCAAATAGCGTATTTTGTCAATTACATAAATTTGAAAACAGCAGGACAAGAAGAAATGTTTTCGTTGTTCAGTAAATGATAGTCAAGGTGAAATGATAACTGTTCCTCTCTTAACTAGAAAATAATTTTAACTGATTTTTGTCCTTGAAAGAACAGAGAGAATGTGTTGAAGATAACAGATCTTTTATAACATATGTCTAAAAATAATTCAAGTTACTGTAAGAGTCATTTGAAAGAAGTTTCTTTTTTTGTGATTTTGCTATTGAAGACAACAGCACACTGATGTTTATTTATAAAACCATTTTTACAAAAATGCCCAGTAACATACAAATCAGACTTATTGACTTGGAAATATTAATTCATCATTGAACTCTGTATTTTACGAGTTTCCTTCAATTCCAAAAGCTGTTGATATCTCTGGTGATTTACTTCCGTCAACATTTCTCAGAAATAAGAAAATTTACCCAAAGTTTACATCTTTCGTTTCTAATCTAACCCAACAATTTTATCCAGCAAAATGATAAATAAACGAAACCAAGTTAAGACCAACTGATTTAAACTTGAAGAATTCTCGGATCTTTTCTGTTCTCTGCTGCTTTTGGAAACTAATTTTTAAAAAATTTCACTTCATTTCGGAAGAAACCAGAAGCCTGGAAATTTCATTAAAGTAATCTTTTATTGGATCTATTCGGTTTGGCTGCCAGCATCAATTTTGTTCGAATTGATTTCATATCCAGTGTAATGCTACACTTTTAATAGGCCAATGAATAATGTTAAAATCATTTTCGCTATAAATCAATAAAGAGTTATTAGAAATTATAGTTTGAAAATTTTGGGTCATTTTAGCCAATTGTAAGCCACAGACACATTCATGTCTGTTTTCATAGTAACAAGCAGAACATGGGAACTCTTTTGTCTGCGAGAAAGCATGTGTTAACACATATATTGAAACCACTTGTTTTACCTATCTATTGACAATTGAGCACGTGAATTTATGAACTGGTCAACAAAATGCTTGTTTTTTTTTATAAAATAGTTAATTTGTATTGGGCTATTTTGTTTTTAGATAAATCTTTTAAGTTTATGTTATCACATTAAATGCATATTGAATGCTTAAAACTACGAAATATGTATTGTTTACTTGTTTTTTCTTCTTGTCATTGAGGTGGTTGTGAGGTGTGTTAAAAATAACAGCTAAATAACGTTTTTGGATAAATCTTTTTTAAGTTTGTGCTATCGCAATGCTTAAAACTACAAAAGATGTATTCTTTACTCTTTCTTGACAATATGTGCTATTTTCAGGATGTTGACAAAATGATAGCCTCCAACTTCTGTTTCCTTACTGGGTGAAAATAATCAAACTTTAAACATTTTTAAAAACATTTTTCTGGAAAAAGTGAAATAACTCTAGCAATTCAGCTTGGAAAAGTATATTAATGTGCCAAATTTTAAAATCTTTGATAAATTTTAATTTTTGAACTGCTGGCAACCAAACCAAATAGATCCCTTTTATTTTTTACATGTTTCACTCATTAGACTGTGGCCATGCTGGGGCGCTGCCTTGAATCTTCAGTCGAATGGATGAATCGACCCCAGTGCTTATTTTTATTTCTTTGGCAATTACTTGTATTTGGTCTCAGACCTGTCAATGATTTTACAGCTGGTTGTTCTTTAATTTCCGTAAAACTTTTTTTATTTATTTTTGCTTTCATGATATGTCACACACAGCCATTGAGTTTCATATTCATGGCTTGAGTAGTGAAGTACACTCGCACAATGTATGTGTGTATGCATGTGTGTATGTATGTATGTATGTATGTATGAATGAAAGATAATGGGTGAACGTGTGTGTGTGTGTGTGTGTTGAGTTTTATGTATTTGTATTCATTCATACACACACACACACACACACAAACATACACTTGCACAAAGAATGTATGTATATATTTATGTATGTACATATATATGGTAGATAATGGGTATACATGTGTATTTGTGTATACGTGTGCATATGTCAGTAAATACAGATACATAAAGCTGAACATGCTTGCACACACATATACCCATTATCTTTCATATACACGTACATACATACATTCATTGTGCAAGCGTGTGTTTGTGTGTGTGTGTGTGTGTGTGTGTGTGCATGATTGAATACAAATATGTAAAGCACAACATGCTTGCACATCGACACACACACACATACGAACACACACACACATTCACCCATTAAGTTTCATATACACGTTTCATATACACATTACATACATACACCCATTATGTTTCATATACACATACATAACATACATACAGTAAAGGCGCAAGGCCTACTGGTTAGTCTGTTGCACTCATGATCGCTAGATCGTGGGTTCGATTTCCAGACTGTGCAGTCGTTGTGTTCTTGAGCAAAACATTTCATTTCCCATTGCTCCAGTCTCCTTTCCGGTCAAGGGGGAGTGTTGGCCTACTCGCCTAGCCAGTGGGGTGCTGTCATCTTATGGCTAAAACAATGCAAAGTGCATTGTGAGTAGCAATGCGTAACATCTGATTGTCCGGTCGGTCATGTGACATGACATACATACATTACATAGATTGTGTGAATGTGTTTCATTATTCAAGTCATGAACATGAATGTCAGTGTGTGTGTGTGTGTGTGCATGCACGCTCGCTCACTCTATCATCTGTTTCACTTTCCACTGGCTTCAAAGCAAATGTTGCCTTCAACATGTCATGAAAACAAAAGTAAATAGATAGAAACTTTTTACGGAAATTAATGAAGTCTGTGACAGCTCTGAGACCTAATACAAGTGATTGTTTTTTTCTTTTTCTTTTTTTAAGCTTAGTACTTATCCTATCGGTCTCTTTTGCTAAACTGCTAAGTTATGGGAATATAAAAGCATCAACAATTATGATGGTGGCGAGCTGGCAGAAACGTTAGCATGCCGGGTGAAATTTGAACTCAGAATGTAAAGACAGACGAAATACCTCTAAGCATTTCGCCCAGCATGCTAACGATTCTGCAAGCTTGCCGCCTTCATAATTGTTTATTATTAACAGCAAATTAGTTGTCTTCATAAACCGTAACATTCAGTCTGCTAAAATGAATTCACAAACACACGTATAGCATCCAAATGTACATCTTTTTCCCTCTGTTGATATTATGCTCATGTCACATGAATGTAAATTTAATGTTTATCGAGCATTAACTTCCAAATCTCCATTTTCTTTTGTTTTCTTTTAAATATATATATATATATATATATATATATATGTAACATATGGTATAATTATAAACAGGGCAAATTTTAGCCATTTCTCCACAGACTGAAAAAAAATGATGAACAATCTGGGGTTGATTTCTTTGACTAAAAAAGCCTTCAAGGCAGTGCTCCAGCATGGCTGCAGTCTGATGACTGAAACAAGTAAAATGATTTTAAAAAAAATAAAGAATAAAATTAAGAAAAATGGGTATTTTGTTACGAAATTTTCTACAGATGATATAAATTATGATTATATTGGAATTTAATGTAAAAAAAAGACACAAGAAAAATTGGTAGGTGCACACATGTACATCCTTCTTCTTCTTCGGTCCATTGGTACCTTTGAACAGCACATCAAGCAGTCAGTAATAGCCAATTATTTCCGTCTCTGGCCATCCAGTATGCTTCTTCCCAGCTGATGTTCAGTCTGTGTAGGTCTTCTTCGAAGGTACTATGCCATGTCTTCCTTGGCCGGCCTCTTTTTCTCTTATCTTCCAGCAGTATCCAGCCCATGGTTGTTTTGGCAAGCCTCTCCCCTGGGAGACTTAGTATGTGTCCAGTCATTCTCATTCCTCATTCGGTTACAGTTCCATGCAGGAGCCTTACTCTTGCTGCTTGAAGAATGGCTTCATTTGTCATTCTGTCTTGATAAGCATGCAGGAGTCTTACAAGAAAGGACAACAAAAATGGAAAGGGAAGCAGCAAAGACAGAGCTGAGAATCAGCAGTCAAAAAACAAAGGTTAATGCTAGTCAGGAAACGGGTGGAAAGTATACCAGTGAAAGTTGGACATGAACCACATACATACTAACACAAAACAATTTTCTACATGATGTGTGTCAATATGTATGTATATGCCTGCACCAGGCATGTGCTGTCAGTAATTACTCAGGGTAGGCAGTTGGTGACCTTTATGTAGTAAAACACACAAAAGATAAGCAAAAACACAGGCATGTGACTGAGTTGAAGGCAGATTTACTTCTGCCTTTATAGCGTGTAAAGAAAACGTTGTTGTAAGAATGTACGCTGCACGTGTACTACAGCAGTACTGAGATTGCAAAGCAGGGGGTGAATTATGCCTACCTAATCTGCAAAAAAAAAAACTGTTTTGCATTTTATGCGTAGTAATCTGAGTAACCTTCATAATTTTATTGAATTGGGTGTATGCTTTGCCATGAGAGGAAAATATTGCTATCAACCTATTTTATTCTAGGTGGTACGTTCCTGGCATGCACCAATTTTTTTCCCATTAAATTCTGATATCTATTCTACTTGGAAAGTGTTTGTAGAAAATTTCATTAAAATTGCCTGTTTTTCTGAAAGTCACAAGGAGATAATTGAGGAGTGGGAGACACACTTCTGTCGGTATGCCTAAAACTGGTATCTCTTCCTCACCCCTTTCCTCCAGGAAAGAAATATTTTGAAATGAATAAACTTGACTCAGTGGTGTGGAACATGGTCTCTCAAATAATTGTGCTCTTGTAAGATGAAGCTGCTTAAGTCAGACATCTATTAGCATTTAGAAGTGTTCTTGTGGTAGAGGAGATGTGTATGTATTTGAATTACAAAAGCAAACACTTATACTCACAGAAAATTGAAGAATTTGAGGTTTTTAAAGTTATTTTGAATGACGAATTCAAATGTACAACTGGGTTATAATTGCATTCCTGTGTCTCCAGCTGACTGTTCAGAGCTGTAACGAACACGTCCGACCACTAGTTTGGCCTATTTTGTCAAGCACTTGTCTCAAGTAGATGTGTGAAAAAAACAGAAATTGGAATTCTGAAGGAAGTGTCTATAAAATGGTAACTTCACTCATTTAACTCATTAGCACTCATTTAACCCCATTACTCTATCAAATGTGATGCTTATTTATTCACATTGTCTTTGGATTAATCATGGATTAATCATGGATTATCTTGGAGAAAAGTACGGGGTGGGGCAAAATGACCTGATACATCTGTAAGTTTAATAACATTTTTTCCATTCTTTTCTCTATTTCGCTTTCATTAAACTTACAAATGTGTCAGCTCATTTTGCCCCACCCTGTATAATGGGACCAAATATCTCTCTTGTTGACCACCTCCTGTCTATCATAACAGTTTGTTGCAACACCTTCTAAGCAAAATGCTTGTATTTTTTTTGTCTTGTGTGGGAGATGATGTAAAACTGGTAAAGTTCAATATGATGGGAATTATGTCAATGCAGATCATCATCTTTTGATGTTTGTTTTCCATGCCGGCATGGATGGCTTGACAGGTGCAGGCAAGCTGGAGGGCTGCACCAGGCCCCAGTTGTCTATTTTGGCCATCGTTTCTATAGCTGGATGCCCTTCCTAACACCATACATTACTGAGTGTTCTGGGTAGTTTATTATGTGGCACTGACACAAGTGCCTTCGTACGTCGCACTGGCATGGGTGCTTTTGTACATGGCACCAACATGATTTGCTCTCTTATGTAGCACCTGCACAGGTGTTTTCATGCAAGGCAATTCTTCATGTGACTCTGTCATGGGAGTTTTTCACACGGCACTGAAAAAAATTTGTTCCTTTCTCAATTTCAAGATTTTATTCTTCAACTTTGTTAGTTCTTGACTGAAACCTCCACAATAAACACCTCCATATTCTTACTGTTTGTTCTTTCCGAAAGCCTGTAGATGTCACCATGGACCTGGGTGCAGGGGGTGCGAGCACACCCACTAAAATTTTCGTAGGGAGCAAAATCAAAATTTGTACCCCTTACTTACTTTTCTCAGGCTTAGAAAACTGAATAAAAAATAATCTGTAAAAAGTGACTCAGATTTCTTCTCAAAGAACAAAGATAAATAAATAAATAAAAACATGACCTTATTTGTAAATATTTTGGGGCCTGGTTTTGCAACCATTAAGCAAATTTTGTTCCCAAGCCAGTGGATATCACATATCCTGCCTCAATAATTTAACTTTATTTAAGGTGGTGAGGTAGCAGAATTGTTACTGCCCCAGGGTAAATGTTTAGCAACATTCTGTCTGTCTTTACATTTTGCATTCAAGTGCTGCTGAAGTTGATTTTGCCTTTCATTCTTTGGGGTCAATAAAATAAGTACCAGTTGGATCCTGGGGTTGATGTAATCAACCTACTCCCTCCCCCAAAATTGCTGACCTTGTGCCAAAGCTTAAAACCAATAATTTACACTTTATTTGGAGAGTAAATTCCAATAATTGGATTATGTCCGTTATAGAATCTGTAACTGTAACGTGAATGTTTTCACCCAAAATTCAAGACATCATGGTTTTAATTGTAGATTTATCATCCGCCAGAACAATTCTTATGCTTGAACACTAAACATTTCTCAGTTTACCTCATCTCATTGGTTCTGGAAAATTCTTCAAAAGAAATTGTCTTCTTGTATGTCTGTGACAGCATTAACTGAGGGGGTGTTATTTTATTTTAAGAGGATGTGAGTTGAAGGCTGTTTAGCTGTTGTTTCTAGCAGGTCAAGCTACATGGATTTTCTCATTGTTTTTGCTCTTCAGTGGTGAAATAAAATAATTATATAAATATTGAATTAATATGACAGCCAAATATATCGTTACAATGAATTAAAAACATTTGCCTGAGATTATCCTTACAATTAGGTGCAAGCGTATGTAGTAAGAAACTTGCTTCCAAACCACATGGTTCCGGGTTCGGTTCCAATGAGTGGCACCTTGGGCAAGTGTATTCTACTATAGCTTTACGCTGACCAAAGCCTTGTGAGTGGATTTGGTGGACAGAAACTGAAAGGAGCTCATCGTATATATATATATATATATATATATATATATATATATATATAATATATAGTTTTAGGGAAAATAACCAAGTTTCAAGAACTCATCGATGAAAATCACATATAGAAAAATTAACAATTAAAAGCACAATAAATGAGTATAATATAAAGCAAAGTAAATATCATAAGATAAATATAATAAAATGATTACACGTGTTTCATAACTAATTTTCAAATAGAAAGGAAATTTAAATCAATTAAAATCAATTGAAATTATCGAAAATTAAATTCTATTCAAAAATATAGCTAATCGTCAGATCTTAAGTAGAACAATAATTAGATATATATATCTCAACCAACAATAAGTACCAAATGAATTAATATGAAATACTAATTTTATAAAGATAGAAAAATTATTAAAAATATCAAAATAATAACCATTCAATAATCCTCCCTTCCTCCATTATAATAACATGTATATTATATACAAAAAACAGCTTATATAAATTATCATTGTTTTAAATTATCTTTGTTTTAAATACAATTTGAACGAAGTTTAAGTTTAAAATAATAATGAAGATAAAATTAGTACATATTTAACCGGTGTAATAGTTAAAGCTATCTTTATAGATTATTTTTAATAGATAACTTATTTAACACTTAATCATTTATAAGTTATAGTTTCATTTCTACATAATATTAGAACTTCGATTTGAATAGTGTTGTTATATTTTCGATTATTTTTGTTTGATAATATTTGATTAATAATTAGTCTTTATTGTTTATAATATCGTTAAAGGTTTTTTTATTAAAACTTTGTATATATATATAAAGTTTAATCTTTTATTCTTAATAATTTTTTTCTTTCCTAATTTTTTCATTCATAATTTTTTCATTCATAATTTTTTCATTCAGATTTTTATTCTTACGTTTGTAGAAATAAATATTCTTGTATTTTTCTATTATTCAATTGATTTTAATGATAATTAAATAAACGTTTTTAGCTTTAAATAGTATAGCTTTAACTATTACACCGGTTAAATATGTACCAATTTTATCTTCATTATTATTTTAAACTTAAACTTCGTTCAAATTGTATTTAAAACAAAGATAATTTAAAACAATGATAATTTATGTAAGCTGTTTTTTGTATATAATATACATGTTATTATAATGGAGGAAGGGAGGATTATTGAATGGTTATTATTTTGATATTTTTAATAAATTTTCTATTTTTATAAAATTAGTATTTCATATTAATTCATTTGGTACTTATTGTTGGTTGAGATATATATATCTAATTATTGTTCTACTTAAGATCATAGAATGGCAGCACCCTCGATACTTTTCAAGTCCTCCAAGGGTGGTGCAAGAAAGGGACCATGTTATCTTCAGTCAGACAATATGGTTTGAATGCTTGTAACAGAGGGGTTTCTGCTAAAGGCATCCAAAGGAAGTGAGTTTCAGCATGAAATGTCAGTCTCTAGGCTAAGGACTACCTGAGGCTTTGGTATAAAAACACTTGTCCAAGGTGCTGTGGTATTGAACCCAGAATCATGTAGTTGTGAAGTGACTTCATCACTACGCAATTTTGCCTTTGTTCATCAGTCACTTCACATAATACTGTGTGCATGACTAGTAAACTGTTGGTTATCTGGTATACTATCCACCCAGCCACCTGACTTGGCTAAGCAACAACACCATCACACTGATGTAAAAGATGAACACATAAGACAATAATGGAAGTCTCTGTAAGGTTGTGCAATGTGTTAAAATTAACAGCTAAATTACCATACTGACTTAGGAAAAAAGGAAGGACACATGAAACAACTTTGATAGTCGTCTCCATGTGGATTCTCTGGCTTTTAGAAATTGTAGCTACAAGTGACTGGTTCATGGCATATCCATTGGTTATAATAACAAGGGAGCATCTGTGTGATTTGGGCAGAACAAACACCATGGCTTTTCCATTTGGGTGGCTTATTGTTTTCCTCAGTACTATGTATCCCTTGCCCCTGAACTGGCTCTTATGCGGGGCCGTCGTAGGATTTCCGAGCGAGATCGTTGCCAGTGCCCCTGGACTGGCTCATGTGCGGGCAACACATGAAATCTTTCGAGCGAGATCGTTGCCAGTGCCCCAGAACTGGCTCTTATGCGGGGCCGTCGTAGGCTTTTCGAGCGAGATCGTTGCCGGTTCACCTGGACTGGCTCATATACGGGCGACACATGAAATCTTTCGAGCGAGATCGTTGCCAGTGCCCCTGGACTGGCTCATGTGCGGGTGACACATGAAATGCACCATTTTGGGCGTGCCCGTTGCCAGTGCCGCCTGGCTGGCCTTCGTGGGATTTTCGATCGAGATTATTGCCGGTGCCTGTGGACTGGCTCTTGTGCAGGTGACACATGAAATTTTTCAAGCGAGATCGTTGCCAGTGCCCCTGGACTGGCTCTTGTGCGGGTGACACATGAAATTTTTCGAGTGAGATCGTTGCCGGTGCCCCTGGACTGGCTCTTGTGCGAGTGACACATGAAATGCACCATTTTGAGCATGACCGTTGCCAGTGCCGCCTGGCTGGCCTTCGTGGGATTTTTGAGCGAGTCGTTGCCAGTGCCTCTGGACTGGCTCTTGTTCGGGTGGCACGTGAAATGCACCATTTTGAGCGTGGCCGTTGCCAGTACCGCCTGACTGGCCTTCGTGCGGGTGACATGTAAAAGCACCCACTACACTCTCTGAGTGGTTGGCGTTAGGAAGGGCATCCAGCTGTAGAAACTCTGCCAAATCAGATTGGAGCCTGGTGTAGCCATCTGGTCCACCAGTCCTCAGTCAGATCGTCCAACCCATGCTAGCATGGAAAGTGGACGTTAAATGATGATGATGATGATGATGATGAAGGTAGTGAGCTGGTAGAATCATCAACACATGAGGCATTTTGTCTGTTTTTACGTTCTGAGTTCAAATTCCACCAAGGTTAACTTTGCCTTTCATCCTTTCAGGTTGATAGAATAAGTACCAGTTGAACACTGGGGTCGATGTAATCAACTTACCCCCTTCTCCCTGAAATTGCGGGCCTTGTGCCCAAATTTCAGACCAACATATACTCACATTCAATACTCTAGTTGTATCACTGTTTAAGTTTTACTTGACATGCTTGCATGGGTCAGACAGAATTTCTTAAAGCAGATTTTCTATGGTTGGATGCCCTTCCTGTCACCAACTCTCACCTGTTTCCAAGTAAGGTAATATTTTCACATGGTTGGCTCTGTTTACACAGAAGATTGGAAGTGAAGGGTGCCGCTTGCCTGATGATGACAATTGTTTACAACTATCAGATGATGTCAAAGCAAGGAGACAGTAATACATGCGCACACATAGAAATTGGGCTTCTTTTAGTTTCCATCTGCCAAATTCACTCACAAGTTCCTGGTAGGCCCAGTGTTATAATAGAAGACACTCATTCAAGATGCCACACAGTGGGCCTGAACCTGAGACCAGGTGGTTGGTTACTAAATCTCTTGATCACACAGCCATGCTTGCATACATGTGTTTGCGTGTGTATGACAGGCTTCTTCATAGTTTCCATCCAATAAATTTCACTGATGTTATTGGTCAACCCAATTCTGTAGCAGACACTACACTTGGTCAAGATGATGTGCAGTCAGGACTCACCCTACATGGGCTTTGTGCCAGCGGCACGTAAAACGTACCCTTGTCAGTGCCTCTGCTGGCGCGACATAGAATCACTCATGTCGGTGCCACTTAAAGAGAACCCAGCACACTCTGTAAAGTGGTTGGTGTTTGGAAGGGCATCCAGCCATAGAAATCAGGCCAAATCAGACTGCAGCCTGGTGCAGCTCTCCTGCTTACCAGCTCTGGACAAATTGTCCAACCCATGCCAGCATGGAATGGAAAACAGACGTTAAAGGGTGATGATGATTATGATGATGATGGTGATGATGAAACCTGTCTTGTATTTTATCATTTGTGAAATGATGACAATGACAAGACTGAACTTTGGTGTGACTTGAACTTGGGATACAGTGAATTGGTGCCAAAGAATTTAAGCTGTTTCTCTACCAGTTCTGTCACATCACCACACTGTCCACCATCACCAACACCCCCCACTGCTATACAAATCAACGTTTATAGAAGGTGGGGGGGGGCGGCGAGTGATAGTAGTAGTAGTAGTAAACTTTTGCATGGCTTACCACCACCACCTTAGCCGTACCATTTACAGAGTCCACACTCTTCAGTCTGAGAGTAACTTCCGCCTTTCTTCTCCACCTGTCTTGGAGGTCCCGCAAATGGCCACCCCCACTCACGTCTTCTCCTTACACCGTGTCCTAACAACAGAAGCACAGATAAGTACAAGGGGAGGAAGGACAGGGGGTTTGACCAGTGTTTAAAAGTGCGGTAACCCTTGGTTTGATAGGTACAAATTGTTAATAGTGGGAGGTGCTGCTGTAATTGTAACTCCTCCCATTTATTTACTTACCCCGCCTTTCTTCACATGCAAGTGTATGTATATGCTTGCATGTATGTATACATATAGATAAACAAACACACTATGCATATTCAGAGACAGTGCGTGTGTATGTGTGTGTGTGTGTGTATATATATATATATATATAAAGTGTATATGTAAATGTGTGAGTATGTATGTATGCATATATGTATATATACAGGCACGTTCTCACAGACACGGACGCATACACACACACACATATATAGGAGACAGCATGGGTAGAAATGATTTATGTAAGGTCACACACATTGAATGCAACATTAACACGCACGCACGCACGCACACACACACACACACACACACACACACACACACACACACACACACACACGCAAAGCATCAACTACAGTAAATTTAGCAGAACACTTAATATAACAAATTGTAGTTATACACACTCTTATATTTAGACATCGTTGCATGTGTACCCACAGTAACTCCCCTTTTAAAAAAAGAAACCAACAAAAAATAAAACAAGATAAAAAAAAACAGGAAAATAAAACACTTGTATTAATAATATCTCCATTCATTGACATAAACACATGGCAAGATAATTACACAAATGCACAATTATTTACACATATCTATACAAATATATACAATCATATACTTTCGTACCGGCACGTAGAGAGCCATATGAACGTGTATACTTAGGTACGTATATAAACACCAGCGTATATATATATATATATATATATATATATACATATAGAAAGACAGCAACACGCACATATATGTGTGCAGACATACTTGTAGAGTTACACATGAGCACGCAAGCACAACTGTAGCAGTAACATTGGTAGTAAGAACAAAAAGAAGGGAAAAAAAGTAACAATCACAGCCATAGAATCAACACGAAATCCACCACCACCACCACCACCAGCAATACCACCACTATGAACTACACTACCATCTCCACCAACATCATTAGAAAGGATACCAGCACTCTAACTTTTACTACCAACGCCAATACTACAATCACCACCACCACCACCACCGCCACCACTACTATCATCACCACCAACAATGCTATTGTAGCCGATGTTATCCTCACCCCCCCCGTCCTCCCGTCATTCACCTCCACGAACAATAACAGCAACAACAAGGGCTATCATATCCAGACGAAATTATCCACATGATGCTTCTGTTGTTACGAAGAGATTCTGCCGAAAATAGACTTTAGTTTCTCTCTCAGTTGATCACACCACAACTGATGTGTATATGTGTGTGTGTGTGTGTGTGGATGTCACCTCCATTGGTGACCTGTAGAGGTCATGCAGGTTTTGGGGTTGCAATCATTTTGTGATTTAGATACTGCCTCTCTGTATAGTTAGCTGGCCTCTGTTGCGAAGCCGACTTCTGCGACATTGATTTAAATCATTTATTTAAAGGTAAAAGAAACAGATATGTTTTGTACCATGCACTGTAAATACCGCTTTTCTATTCTGCTTTGTTCACACTAACATTGTGGTCGTCTTAGTAACTCTCATTAATTTTATTTATGAATTTCTATTGTTATTCCTTCTCTGACACTGAAAGCTGTGTGGTTAAGAAGTTTGTTTTTCAACTACAAGGTTCTGAGCTCACTGTTACAGTATGGTATCTTGAGCAAGTATTTACGGTAGCCCTAGGCCAACCAACATCCCGTGAGTGAATGTGGTAGACGAACTGAAAGGCAATTTGTTTTATACATGCGTACGTGCGTGTGTGTGTGTGTTGATATCTTTGATTATTATGAATAAATGTCGATGTCATGCAAGAGGCGTCATTAATTTTCAGCATTCTGTGGAAACGTGTCTAGTCATGAGGAAATGTTACCTTGCTTGGATACAAATGAGTGTCAAGACAGGAAGGGCATTGCAGCCGTAGAAGATCTGCCTCAATAAACTTCACATGACCCGTGAAAACTTAGAAGACTTATGCATGTGCATGTGTGAACATAGGCTATCATTATCGTTTAACGTCCATTTTTCATGCTGGCATGGGTTAGACGGTTTGACTGAAGCTGGTAAGCAGAAGAGCTGCACCAGGTTCCAGTATGTTTTAGCTTGGTTTCTACAACTGGATGCCCTTCCTAATGCCAACCGCTCTGCAGAGTGTACTGGGTGCCTTTTACATGTCACTGGCACGGGTATCTTTTACATGTCAGCAGCAAGGGTGCTTTTTACGTGTTACCGGCACTGGTACCTTTTACATGTCAGTGGTACGGGTGCCTTATATGTATCATTGGCACAAGTGCCTTTTACATGCACTAGCACAGGTGCCTTTTACGTGTCACTGGCACTGGAGCCCTTTACGTGTTACTGGCACGAGTGCCTTTTACGTGTCAGTGGCAAAAGTGCCTTTTATGTATCGCTGGCATGGGTACCTTTCACATATTACCAACAAGGGTGCCATTTACGTGTCACTGGCACGGATGCCTATCATGATGATCGATATTATACCTGGTGATACTGGCTGGCATGGCATGATTCAGTTTTGATCCAAAGTTGCTTTCCTGTTAGATGGTTTAGGAGCTAGACATTCCATTTGGCATGCTTTCTCTTAGACATTCCACTTTGGCATGTTTTCTATAGCCAGGTGCCCTTCCTTACATTTACCCTTTATAGAGTGTATTGGGTGCATTTTATCATGGTTCCACCCCTGGAAAGATTGTCATATCTTTGGCAAGTCTAAAACCTCCTTTCACCCTTATGTTCCCTGTTTGTTTATCATTCATTTTACTCAGTGTACTTTGCATTTTATAGCACCATCACCAGTGAGGTAGTCTTGTCTCTTGCAAGACTTAAAGAGTTTTTGTTATTCAGTTGTCTTCATTCAACACAAAGAATGAGGCACTTCTCGTCTATGCAGATGCCCAGTGCTGGATTTACCATTGTGCTTAGGTGTGCTTAAGCACAGGACCTTGTTGACTAGGGTCTCTGTAAGGGGCCCTTAGTCAATGGGGTCCTGTCCACATTAGGGGCCTCATAATTAAATTAGCACAGCGCCTCATTTGTCCTAAATCTGGCACTGCAGATACCATATTGTTTAGTGCTATTTTTGTATAGTCTACGACAGTAGTTTCTAAACTGGATGGTATTGCACCCCCTGGGGGTGGGGGCAGTGGAAAGTTCCAAGGAGGCGTTGAAGAAAGTGGGGTGCTAATGGGGTGGCGATTCATGTGATAACAACAAAATTACAGGTTGATTAGGTTATGTTTTATTTGTAAAATACAGTTGTTTTGAATTTGCTTTAGAAAGGGGTCTATGTTTGTGATGGTTAGTTGGGGTGAGGTGCTAGGGGGCAGCAACCCAAAAAAGTTTGGGAACCACTGATCTAGAACTTTCTTATTTTATTCACCTTATGTTGAAGTATGTGCTACTGTCCTTTAATTTCCAAATGTTATTTGATTGTTTTGTGATATTCTTCTTTACAATTTACAGGAACATAATAATGTGATTGTTATATTGCTTCTTGAATCTGCCTTTTGCAATGCTTTTATACCAAAATTGCTTATTTCGGTATTGCAGTTAGGTTCATTCAGTTTTGTATATAACAGCTTGTGTGTTGCAGGACAATATGGCTAATTTTTCTGCTTAAGAATCACATAGTTCTGTACTGTCATATGCACCCATGTTTATGAATGGCAAAAGGTCATTTCTGGAATAAAAAAAAATTAAATAAATAAATGCACCCTTTTAAAGCCTAACCAGGCTCATGGGCCCGGTTTCCCGATTTCAATGGCGTATGTGTTCCCCAGCTGGACGGGACGCCAGTCCATCGCAGTGTTACTCATTTTTGCCAGCTGAGTGGACTGGAGCAATGTGAAATGAAGTGTTTTGCTCAAGAACACAACGTGTTGCCCAGTCCAGGAATCGAAACCACAATCTTATGATCATGGTGCTGGCACCCTAACCACTAAGCCGTGCGCCTCCACCCTCTCTGGAATGGAGTACCATTTTCCTCACAGGGAATATATTTACATGATGCACCATTTTGAGCGTGGCCGTTGCCAGTACCGCCTGACTGGCCTCCGTAGGATTTTCGAGCGAGATCGTTGCCAGTGCCCCTGGACTGGCTTGTGCGGGTGGCACATAAAAGACACCATTTCGAGCGTGGCCGTTGTCAGTATCGCCTGACTGGCCTTCGTGCAGTTGACACGTAAAAGCACCAACTACACTCTCTGAGTGGTTGACGTTAGGAAGGGCATCCAGCTGTAGAAACTCTGCCAAATTTAGATTGGAGCCTGGTGTTGCCATCCGGTTTCACCAATCCTCAGTCAAGTCGTCCAACCCATGCTAGCATGGAAAGCGGACGTTAAACGATGATGATGATGATGATGATGATGATGGAGTATACATTTATTTACATGCTTATACACAAACACACACACACACTCACACACACACACACACACACACACACACACACAAGCTTAGAAATAATAGTACAACACTGAATATATAACAAGATACAAGTGCACAGTTGTTTTAAACTTTTCAACTTTTATTCAATTTAAACAAATTTGAATTTAGAAACAAAAACATATTTTGGATATGTTGTAAAAATATACAAAGAAAAATCCTTGAATTGACAAATCTCTTCTATTTTTTTTTTTTTTGTTCTCTTTTGTTTTTGAAATTTTTTGCAACACATCCATACGTGTTTGAAATGCATAAAAAGATCTAATTTTAAATCCATCTGCTTTTTTTAAAATGTGGTTTAACACATTTTGTGTAACATATTTGACAAAACTTAAATGATTTGGTTGAAGTAGACATTAAATATCCAGTTGAAAAAAAACCTGGTTTCAAAATGTTTTTTTTTTTACCTGTATTTGGATCAACACATCTGGTCACAGATATCTAGTCACAGACATCTGGTTAAACTTGGCTCAATGCATATGGATTTCAAAAGAGGAGAACACATTTAGCATGGATAAGCTTTAATACATTTGGTTCAATCAAATTTCTGGTTTAACATATGTCAACAATTTCATCAATACATTTTGTCCTTTAAAAAAAAACCCAAAATGTAACATCTTGATAAAATAAATAAAATGTATCTGATTTACACAGATTTTCTGGTTTAAATTTAAATTAACATCTACCATCCCATGTACCAAATCATTATCACATACTGCTACTCTAGGTATCCATTACTTTCACAGTTCATACCACCATCACATACCTCAACTGTAACTATAAACATCATACCATCACCATCACATACCTTTGTCCTCTTTGCATGAGACATATTGTTACCATCTCTATACACCACTACTATAACTATCCACGACCGTCCATACATACCTCTACTTTATCATCCACTACCATCACATCAAGTTGAACCAGTGAAAAATATGTCTTCTACTCTCTGTAGTCACATGACCTGATCAATGTAGCTGCCAAATCATTCTGAACAAACAACTTGAAGGTGATAATGTTGAATATGGTAAAGTCCAATTGTTATGAAGAATAACAGTTCTTAACAGTCTCAGTCTTTTGCTTTGCATGTGAGAGTAGAGGAAGACAATGGTGTTGGCCTTCAGTCAATTTCAACAACGGGGCAAACATATGACTCTATGGGTCGACTGTCTGACCAGAGAAGACCACTAGCAGCAACTGTCACGAAGTCAGTTTTGTGTGAGACTAGATGTGACCAAGGATTCAAAAGGTTGTCAGCAACATTGGAACACGGTCCCCACTGTAGGTGTTGTTGGAAGCATATGATGTCTGAAACCTACTGAAGGAAGGAAACAAAACTGTCATCCACCACCAACTTTTAGCCCCACCATTTCCATGTTATTTTGGGCATTTCCTCTACCTCACCCAGTATTCTCAAACTATACAGCATAAAACTGGTCTGCACACAATAAATAAATATATATATATATATATATATATATATGTCATGTGTGTGAGTGCAGTATCATAGCACTAGAATCTGTTCGTATTTCAAGTTATTTGTTGATATGCCATCTGATGAAAGCTGCTCTGGCATGAAAATTCAAAGTAATGGAAAAGAGTAGTCCACACACACACACACACACACACACACACACACACTTATGCGCTTCACAGGTGTTTTTGCAGCAATTTGGTCTTTTACTCATTCCAGTCATTGAGTTGTGGCATTGCTGGGGCACAGCCACAAGATTATGAACTTGGGAAGAAAAACAAGAAAAAAAAAAATGCAATCAAAAGAGGGAAAACACGGTGCCTTCATCACAGTATGTGAAGCCCACCCTGCCCTATAAAAGAATTAGTGACCAGCACACTAAACACTTCAAGATGTCCTGACAATATCTCTAAGCCAGCTCTGATTTTGGAACCATACAGTGTGAGTACAACAGGCTTAACAACAATGTTGCTGGGGGCAGACCCATGATGCATTAGAAAATACTATAAGAAAACTAAGAGCCAACCTATTAACAATGAAGAGAAAAATAGGACTACAACTGCTTTGGTAATCCAGATATTATTTACATTATTAATACAGATTCAAATGTGAAAATCAGTGTAAAAAAAATTGTCTTTGGCTTTGATATTAGACATTACAAGAAAAACACTAATTTCAGACTGAAGGGAAACAAGCCATTGACGGGACTTGATGCATTGTATATCTATCACATTATTTAATCATTTGCCAGAATACACTATGGTGGGGAACCTACCGTTGCCTCTTTTTAAATGAGGTAGTATAAACGTTTTTTTTTAAAATTTTAACTATTGTTTTATTGTGATTAGGTGATTCATCAACGTTGTGCTAGCATGATAGGTCACTGATGAAGGGCGTTACTTAATAAAGCTAATACGATTAAGTGAATGAGAAAGTGCCCATCAATGAAAATTAGAAATAAAGTATGAACAAAAAAAAAAAAACAAAACCAGAAGGTTTACATTTTTTTACCCTGTTTTAATACTATGACCATTCAAGACCCTAATCATGAATGGAGGAAAATGGTACATTGTTTTGATATGTGCAGAAGGGTGTGTGTTATGGGGTTTAAAATAGGTGCAGAGAAGTTGTTTTGTAGCTAATTAGTGTAATACTGGAATTCCTGTTAGATGTTGAGGTTTAAATGTTTAATGAGAAAGGTCTGTTTGATTTTGTACATAGTATCTGCCAACAGAGACCATCATCTCTAGTTTCCTTAGAATCTGTTCTTTCATTTAGATGTTTTACTATTGTCCAGTTTAACAAAGTGTTTCACCTCAGTTTAATGTTTGTAACAAGAAATAACTGCAGAAGTCAAATTACAACGCTTTGTTGTCTATTTAATAGCCCAGTCACGTGGCGGATGATGGATAAAAAGCTTGGATCCCGTCATTGAGCCTGTTGCTCAGTTTTTTTGTTTTTTTTTTCTATTTTTCAAATTTATACTTACAGCGTCAAATATCATTTACATTAAAAAAGATCGTTAACAATTCCTTTTATAACTGTTTGATTCTCTTCTGTATTTATGATTCATAAGGTTAAAAATAGAAATTGAATTCTGTAGAATTTTTTTTTTTGTTTTTGTTTTTTTTTATTTCATTGGAAATATATTTGCAAGACCTGCAGAAAGTTAAACCTTTTCCATAAGACTTAATTTTCTACTGTACATGAATAAATCTACATATAGGGTTATTCAAAAAGAAAGAGCAGATTTCAAATTTATTTTTAAAACAAACGGTAAGAGACACAAACACATTCTACATATTTCTTGATAGGGCAAGCTTTAAAGTTTATAGCTGAACACAATCAATTGAATTAAGCCTTAAATAAAATAATATTTTAATTTTGTATTAATGTTTCATTTTGTTCATTTTATTTAAAGTTGTATAATTTTCATTTGTGTAATCCCTTAGAAAATGGTGACGCCACAAGAAAAGTCTTTTTGTGTGCTGCAGTTTGAGAAATGCAAATCGATTGTGCAAGTGCAATGTGAATTTCACTGCCAATTCAATGAAAA
>NC_142954.1:14700515-14708015 GCF_046866305.1 Octopus bimaculoides | reverse complement strand
CCAGCATAATGTGACAGTCCTGGTTAGGACAAATGCTACTGTTGTTTAGCCCCAGGAAACATCGTCTCCAGCTGGCTATGCAACACACTATCTGTGTCCTTATCCATATAGTTTCAAGTATAATATATATATATATATATATATATATATATATATATATACACACTCCAATGGTGGAACAAGCGGATGATGATTGCAGCAAATCTCAATGCCTGAAGAGCAAATGAAGAGGGCTATGCATGCTACAGACATGCTACAGAATGCACCTCTCAAAACAATAACCGACTCAGGAGCAGACTGTTGTACATTCATGACTAGATCCTGCAGGTCTCATTCTATGTGTGCTGCAGAGGAAGGTCTTGTGAGTCCCTTCCTGGCAAGTTGAGGTCCACCTTAAACAGATCCAAGCTATTGGCATTTTCCTCTTCTTCTTTTATATATATATTTTTTACTTGTTTCAGTCATTTGACTGTGGCCATGCTGGAGCACTGCCTTGAAGGGCTTAGTTGAAGATTTTGACAGTCTAGTACTTATTTTATCAGTCTCTTTTGCTGAACCGCTAAGTTATGGGGACATAAATACATTAATATCAGTTGTCAAGTGACCGTAGGGGTACAAACACAGACACAAAGGCGCACGTGCACACACACACACACACACACACACACACACACACAGGCACATACACACACACACACACAGAGGCACATACACACACACACACACACACACACACACACACACACACACACACACACACACACACACACACACACATATATATGCGACGGGTTTCTTTCAGTTTCCGTTTACCAAATCCATTCACAAGGCTTTGGTTGGTCTGAGGCTATAGTAGAAGTCACTTTCCCAAGGTGCCACGCAATGGGACTGAACCCAGATTCATGTGGCTGGGAAGCAAGCTTCTTACCACACAGCCACGCCTGCACCTATATATATACACACACACACACACACACACACACACACACACACACACACACACACACACACACACACACACATACATACATACATATAGATGCACATGAAGAGATAAGTATGAATTTATGGCTGAAGGTCTGAAGCTTCATACATAATCCCCACTCCCTGCCATACACAGCTATCTGCTGCTGCTGCTGCCATACATTCCACTAAGGCCCACCCTGTCTAATCCTTGATATCATTACACCATTTTCATTTTTATTGTCTGTTAGCCTCCTTTTCCTTCCATTTAACCCTTAAGGGTGAACCCTGGTAACATGGCTAAAATTTTACAGTTTTCGCCAGCTGATCATCTTCTCTCTCTCTAAATTGT
The DNA here is from genome assembly GCF_046866305.1 of Octopus bimaculoides. Lineage (NCBI taxonomy): Eukaryota > Metazoa > Mollusca > Cephalopoda > Octopoda > Octopodidae > Octopus > Octopus bimaculoides. Next base: position 14,706,700 of record NC_142954.1, on the reverse strand, counting down.
ATGTATATCTGTGTGAGTGTATGTATATGTGTGTGTGTACATATACATGTATATATGTATATATACATGTATATATATATACACACATATATGTACATATATATATGTATGTATGTATATATGTGTATATATATAAATGTGTATGTATATATATATCTGTATGTATATGTGTGTGTGTGTGTGTATGTATATATATATATATATATATATATATATATATATATATATATTTATATAGATATGTATGTGTTTATGTGTGTGTGTGTGTATATGTATGTAGATGTGTGTGTGTGTTTGTGTATATATATATATATATATATGTGTGTGTTTATGTGTGTGTGTTCATGTGTGTGTATGTATATATATATATATGTATGTAGATGTGTATATATGTAGATGTGTATATATGTAGATGTGTGTGTTCATGTGTGTGTATGTATATATATATATATGTATGTAGATGTGTATATATGTAGATGTGTATATATGTAGATGTGTGTATACATATGTGTGTGTGTATATATATATATATGTACATATGTGTATATACGTGTGTGTGTGTGTATATATATATATATATATATATATATATATATATATATATATATATAATGTCTATATATGTGTGTGTATATGTATGTATTCCACTGCTATTTCATTCAGGACTGATTTTGTTTGTCCTACAACAGTGCTCACTGGGAGCACATTATCTCAAATACCCTCACCTGCTTGTTCTCAGCCACCCTCAGAGATATATATATTCACACTATACATATTTTTATTATTTTGATTAAATTTAACTGAAATTTAAAATTTATAACTATAAAGGGGAAACATTTTGTATCAAGTTTTAAACACTAAATTGGCAGTGCAGATTGGTGAGCACATCAAAGCTTTGAAGTCACTGCCAATTATTTCTTTGTAAAAATGCATAAGAAATATACACACATATATAAATTATTTAATATGCTCCTTTTCAATGTGTCACCTCAGAAATTTGTTGCCCCTGTTATGAGTCCTGAAATGGGAATCAAGCAACAACGTTGACCCTTTAGCATTCAGATTTCTTAGTCAAATGTAATGCATATTTTATCTAAATTATTTTGAATTAATCATACATAATCTTGTAGCTTCAAGATTTCAATGATGCAATTATATATTTTTGGAATAACATTGTAGGATAGGTGTGAGAGGTCAGTTGTAGACAATTTGAACTTAAAACAGTTAGAATTTTGGGGGTAGATATGGCTGGTTTAAATGTTGATGGATTAACAACAAGGACACTTCTGAGGAGTTATTTATATGAAGGGACTAAGTGACTATCTTTGTAACCTCATCCCCTTCATTATATTCTTCATCACATGTTCAACCCATGCCAGCAGGGAAAACAGGCCTTTAAATGATGATGATCATAATTTACTAACAGTAGCTTCATTTGGTTATCAGTTTCCAGTCACTAGTTTACAGTATGTTTGATGGTTACAAAGACAAGGGAGTGTTTGTAACTCAGTACAAAACAACTATTTCAAGCGACTTTGTAAAGCATCATTTTTGTGCTGTTATCACCAATGTTTACATCCTTTGTAAAAGACATTTTACAAATGTTTTGTAAAAGACATTTTACAAATGTTTTGTAAAAGACATTTTACACATTTATTAATTTTTATGTCCATTTTTCCATGGTAGGAAAAATTAGATGAAGATGTTATTGTTTTACAGCTTTACCTATCACTAACCCTTTCTTATATTTTAAGTAAGGGATCTCTTATTTTACAAAACTTTGAAGGTGCGCAGCCAACAGATTTGTTGATGGGCGAAATGACATTGTCATTTCTGGTAACCCACAATTCGAAGACAAGTGCAAATGTAAACACAAACACACATGCCATATAAGCTGTACTTTTTCCTGCCCCCATCACACACACACAAAAAAAAGGAGTCTCAAAAAGTCCCCCTGGGTCCAATATTTGAAGTTACCTGCTTTGATATACTGAAAACTCTTAGCTGAATATATGCTGCTGAAACTGGGGTGTCTTTTAGGCCATCGGATACAGTTTGAGTGCGTGTGTGTACATATATATATATATATATATATATATATATACACACACACATATATGCACACACACACATACACACACATGCATATATATATATATATATATACACACGCATGCACACACACATATATGCATTTATATATATATATATGCATGTATGTATATACCTACTTGCACAAAGGGCTTTTTCTTTCAGTTTTCATATCTTAATCTCCACACTGTATCCAATGGCCTAAAAGACACCCTGTTTGACCTATGCCTATCTTGGATGACAATTTCTCAAGGTGCCAAGCAGTGGAACTGAGCTTAAAACCATGTGGCCAGGGGACAATCATTTTAACCACTCAGCCATTCCTGCCTCTTCTTATACCCCCCACTAATACATTGGGCTTCCATTCAGTCTCCCTCCACCAGATTCCCATCACAAGACATCTGTTGGTTTGAGGCTGTGGTAGAAGAGGTCCTAAAGTGGCACATATTGGAATTAAACTGGAAGATTTTGGGGTTGTAAAGCAAATGTCTGAACCATATTACCACGTTTACACCCCACTATCTTTAAAATACTGGGAATCACATCTTTAATTCCTAAATTTTTATAATTTCAAACAACTCCACCCATGCCAACCCATCCAGATGGCAAAAGAACAAAAATATGTTGGTGGCCCTTGTTTTAAAGAACCTGATTGGTCAATGACCTTTGACTTTGTCCATTAATCCTGTCTTGTATAGCATGACATGATTCTTATAGCAAGAGTCATATAGCCTGAGTCATATAGCAAGTCTTATAGCCTGAGTCTTATAGCCTGAGTCTTATAGCCTGAGTCTTATAGCCTGAGTCTTATAGCCTGAGTCTTATAGCCTGAGTCATATAGCCTGAGTCTTATAGCCTGAGTCTTATAGCCTGAGTCATATAGCCTGAGTCATATAGCCTGAGTCATATAGCCTGAGTCATATAGCCTGAGTCATATAGCAAGAGTCATATAGCAAGAGTCATATAGCAAGGGTCATATAGCAAGGGTCATATAGCAAGGGTCATATAGCAAGAGACATATAGCAAGAGTCTTACAGCCAGAGTCTTACAGCCAGAGTCTTACAGCCAGAGTCTTATAGCCAGAGTCTTACATCAGGCTGTGCAGGAAGAATTGGAGTTTTGAATTGTATTTCCATTTTATTGACTGCCACAGTCTGCAGAGTATTTTTGCAATTTTGCACATGCATTTTATATGTATCAGGTGACGAGCTGGCAGAATGATTAGCATGCTGGGCAGAATGCTTTATGATATTTAGTCTGTGATCTGAGTTCAAATTCTGCAGAGGTTGACTTTGCATTTCATCCTATCAGGGCCGATGAAGTAAACACTAAGTAAGCACTGGGATTGATGTAATCAACTGGATCCTCATCTGAGACTGCTGGCCTTGTGCCAAAATTTGATTCTAACATGCATGTACCATATGTGATACATGTATGTATTCTAAAAAGGTAAAAACCAGGCTTTGGTTATGAATGGCCATGGAATTGCACCTAGAAAGTTCCTCTCTGAGGCACAAGTCTGGGCAAGGTTGTTTTATGGAGACCAGCAGTTGCCCCTGCATACCAGCCTCCCTCCTCTCCACACCATTGACATTATCCAAAGGAAAGGCAAAGGGGCCAATACAGCTTGGCACCTGTGACATCGCAACTCATTTCTACAGCTGAGTGAACTGGGTCAATGTGAAATAAAGTGTCTTGCTCAAGAACACAATGCACGGCCCAGTTCAGGAATTGAACTCACAACCTCGAGATTGTGAGCCTGACACTCTAACCACTGAGCTATGTGTGTGCATTATTTATGTAATATATATACCATGGACTCTCCTGGTCATTAAACTACATATGAGGGTTCTGAAATTTCTTGCTGACCAGTCACACAAATGATTTGTTTATAGTGATCAAATGTTTGTGTTCACATGATCTCACTCCCACCATCAAATCAACATTACCTGCACAGGTGCACCATGTGCATGTATATATATGTATGTATATGCGCATGTATGTATATGTATATGTGCATGTATATATATATGCATATATGTATATATGTATGTATATGTATATATATATATGTACATATATGTGTATATGTATATGTACATATATGTATATATGTATATGTATACATATATATGTACATATGTGTATATGTATATGTACATATATGTATATATGTATATGTATGTATATATATGTACATATATGTGTATATGTATATGTACATATATGTGTATATATATATATATATATATATATATATATATATATATATATATATATATATACACATATATATCAACAACAATAATAATAATTTAGGTGTTGCATAGCATTACCTTTAACACACACCACACACACATGTATATATGTAATACTTAAATTATATATTATGCAATTAGCGATTTGTTATACACATGATCCCTTGGCCTTTTGAAAAATTGTCCTGCACGAAACTGATCGTTGCATAAATGGTTAGGTGTTTGCTGTCTAAGATGATATCCAATGGGGTTTTTTTTATGACATCATCTGCAGGATGGCTGGATCTATATATTGGTTTTGTATTCCTTGATGTTTTTATTTTCATAGCTTTATTCCTAATTGGAGGCAGTGTGAGGGTGTGGGTGTGTGGTTTTACTCATTCAGTTATAATCAACTGGTGGAGTTTTACAGTGAATTCTAAAACTTGTCTGTGAATAAGAACAATAAGGATTTCGGATCCAGATAGAAGGCCAGTAAATCTTTTTCCATAGCAGGAGAAAGTATAGGTGACTTAATTTAACCAGTATATTACTGGTACTTCATTATATTACTGGTACTTCATTACATTTTATATCAACCCCTCACCCTGCCCTGGAATTCAAAAAACCCAAACATATGTTGTATTGTAGTATTTTGTCTGAAGCTCTACGAATTCTGCTGAGTCAGTGAGGGAATCTCTACATAGTACAACTACTCTGTTAGAAATAACAACTAAGTTTTCCTTAAATCTTCTGAAACCAACCCACTCGAGACCACCTCTTGTCACTATGGTACAACTCATGTTAAATCAGCCAAATTAACATTAAAATTATCTGCAATCATAATTTTAATTCAGAACCTTTTATCTTATACTCCAAACATCAATTTAATCTTGAAAAAGAGAACAAAATATATTTGTGGTTAATTTTAGTAAATCCCTCCAAGTTCTTGATTTGTTTTCAAATTTAACTGAAGCACATAGTTTGTGTATTTTTCATCATGAAAGAGTTAAATCACACCATACCATCTTCAAAAAGAAGCAAAAAAAGAGCATGAGATTAAAGACAACATTCAATAATGTAATGTTAGATCAGACATGAGCAAACTGTGGCCCATGGGACTTTTGGAAAGGCATACCAATAAAAAAAAAATTACCTTGAAACTTCTCTTAGTAGTGTAGCCTGCCTGAAGAGCCATCGTCTCATATGGTCCACTTCTTGAAAAAAATGTTGCCCATGCCTGTGTTACAAATATGATCTACCTGTATAATAACCTTCAGCCTCGTGAGTCTGGAGCAAATCTGGGTCTCCAAGGTGTTCAAGTGACTGAGGATACAAAAATCCTTTTTAGATGGGATGTCAGTTTGCTGCTGGGTTAAATCCCACCCCCAACTGTGGCTGGTACACATTTTCAGCTAGGTAGACTGGAGCAATGTGAAATGAAGTGCCTTGCTCAAGGATACAGTGCACTGCCTCGACTGGGAGTTGAACGCATAATATAACAAAACCCCATGATCTAGCAATTGAGAGCACAACACTCGAACCTCTAGGCCATGTGTCTTCATTTAGATACATGATGCTGACTGAAAGACGGGGTGGTCATGGCTACAAGGCTTTGAATCATAGTGTTTCTCAAGGTTGATCTGGGGTTAAACATAATAATAATAATAATCATAATAATAATAATAATAATGGTTTCAAATTTTGCCACAAGGGCAGCAATGTTGGGGGAGGGGATGAGTCGATTACATCAACCCCAGTGTTTTACTGGTACTTAATTTATCAACCCCAAAAGGATGAAAGGCAAAAGTCGACCTTGGCGGAATTTGAACTCAGAATGTAGCAATGGACAAAATA
>NC_142954.1:14668015-14698015 GCF_046866305.1 Octopus bimaculoides | reverse complement strand
TAGTTAGCTCTAAGAACAATAATGATAAAATTATAAATATGGTTTATATTGGATCAACAGCTAATGAAATTAAGAAAAGAATATCCCAACACTACCAGACATTTAAAAATCCCAGTTTAAGTAAGTCCACAGGCTTAAGTAAATATATATGGGAATTAAAATCTAGAAAAAGAAAGTACACCCTTATTTGGATTATTATAGGTAGAGCTCATTCCTATAATATTGGGAATAAAATGTGTTTATTATGCATAACAGAATTTATGAAACTACTACAGTCTAGAGATGAATTATGAAACACATATAATGAACATAGAGTTAAATGTAGACACCGAAGTAATTTTACAATTAGTAAAATGAATTACTGAACCCCAAACTCCGGAATCAAATAACCACATAATTTTATTTCTAAATCACTTGAATAGACTTTATAAATAATAAAATTAAAAAAATTTTAAATAATGCTATAATTTAAATAAATATATGAATTAAATATTACTAAAATTATATAACAACAAATTATATATATCTCTTAATATATGTAAATTTAAAAATAATAATAGAGGATAATTTTAAAATTAGAACTATGTATAGTGTAATTACCCCCCTTGGTACTAATCACCTATCTGCTTCCTCTAATCACCATTTTAGTACCAGCAGAAAAAAGTAAGATATGTATTTGAATTTTTCTTGTTATATATCAAATTTAAACACAGACATTTTTATTCTGATGTATAATTTTATATCTCACATTCTGTATTTGACATATACTTGATTTTAAATAATTGATATATATACTAATATTTATAATGTATAATTTATAAATTTTAATTGTTAATATTACAAAGTATAATTTTTATTTTTAACTTTTAATTCTTAATTTCTAATCTTTGACGCTTAATTGTATTGCTTATTTTTTAAAGGGATGTAAAATTAGATATATAATATTTTGAAAAAGAACCTGAAGATGTGTTGGAATAATTGTAAATCTGACGATTGCATATATGTATTTATATATGTATATATATGTATACAGTTGTGTATATGTATATATATATTGTAATCTTCCAATACTGAAACATGTGTAGTTCATTCATATTTAATAAATTTAAGTATTAACTAAAGTAGGAGATAATTAATGAAGTATAATATATACCCTGCTGGTAATTTTGGTTATATCCTTTAAGTATTATTATAGGTTATATCCATGAAGTATTATTTTATGATGTGCAAACTGATACCATGAGTTTACTTTCAGATATACTCATTAGGTTATTGTTTGTATTATCTGAAATAGAATACCTGCATATCAATTAATTCCCCAAAATTGAATTAATATTGACTTTTATCAGATACTTTGTATATTTATAGATAAATATATGATAAATAGGACCCCAAGGTACAATATGCAGATGCATATAATGCTGAAGGGTTGTACCTGATTGATTTGGAAATTTGTTTTCCCAAATTATTTAAATTTAAATATATGATATACATATATAAGTATATCTTATACTTGTTTCAGTCATTTGACTGTGGCCATGATGGGGCACCACCTTGGAGAGTTTTAGTCGAACAGATCGATCCCCAGGGCTTATTTTTTAAAACCTAGTACTTATTCTATCGGTCTCTTTTGCTAAGCAGATTATGGGGACATAAACACACCGTCACCAGTTGTCAAGCAGTGATGGGGGACAAACACACACAAACACACACACATATATACGTACATACACACACACACATATATATACGTACATACACACACACACACATATATATACGTACATACACACACACACATATATATACATGCATACACACACACACACACTGTGAGCTTCTTTCAGTTTCCATCTACCCAATCCACTCACAAGGCTTTGGTGAATGTGTATGATTATTATTTATGGGTTTGATGGTGTCTCACCATCACCCATGCTGTCCGCTCCTTCCAAAACATCCGCAGGGCCAATCTTGAGGACGAAAGGTGCTGGAGGAAGAACCGCAACACACCATCAAATCCTGACCAGACCTTCAACTGCAGCCATGCCTGCTTGTCCTGCATTGGCCTTGTCACCCACAAGTATGCCCTCATTCAATGTGGACCAGCTCCTTCTTAAATCTTCATTCACAAAACCAAGCCAAGACAAGATATATGTATATATATATTCTTTTGTTTGTTTCAGTCATTTGACTGTGGCCCTGCTGGAGCACCACCTTTAGTCAAACAAATCGCCCCGAGGACTTATTATTTGCAAGCCTAGTACTAATCCTACCAGTCTCTTTTGCTGAACCGCTAAGTTACGGGGACGTAAACACACTAACATCGGTTGTCAAGCAATGATGGGGGACAAACACAAACACACAAACACACAAACACACACACACACACACACACACACACACACACACATACAACGGGCATCTTTCAGTTTCCGTCTACTAAATCCACTCATAAGGCTTTGGTCAGCCCGAGGCTATAGTAGAAGACACTGGCCCAAGGTGCTATGCAGTGGGACTGAACCCAGAACCATGTCATTGGTAAGTAAGCTACTTACCACACAGCTATGCTTACACACACACACACACACACACACACACACACACACACACACACACACACACACACACATACATACATACACACACACATATATATATTGATATAGAAGTGAACCAAAAGTGATGCACTAAATAAGTTTGAAACACTCCTGAATTGTCAAAGATATGCTTTAATTTTTCTAAAATTGAATAAAATAAATAAGATAATGATGAATGCACATGTACTTGTACATGATAAACAAAATGAATAATAATGATAATAATAATGATTTGAATGGCAGCACGAGGGAAGAGATTAAGATGATTACATCGACCCCAGTGTGTAACTGGTACTTATTTAATTGACCCCCAAAAGGATAAAAGGCAAAATCAACCTCTGTGAAATTTGAAGTCAGAATGTAGCTGCTGCTGCCGCAATGCCACTGAGCATTTTGCCCAGCATGCTAATGATTCTACCAGCTCACCACCATAATAATAATAATAATAATAATAATAATAATAATTATAAATGTCCGGATGCAGTACCAGGCAGTGGCTCTCATGGCTTCTGGTCTTAACTGATTGGAAGTGTTATCATGTACATTGTTTTGTCTTGGTATAAAAGATGGGCTACAGTAAATATTCTGCTCAACACCACAGATTTTCTTGTCAGTTGTTTGACCTTAACCAGTTGAGCATGTCCATTAGTGGCTGACGATATGTGCATCTCTGATCATGAGCAGAAGTAATGGGGCAGCATTAGAGCCATGTGTTGAGAGGAATTCTTTGAGATTTGAATAATTCACATTTGGAAACATGGGTATTTTGATCAACATCCTTAAACAAACCTTATTCAGGGACCTTTTGAGCGGGATAGGCTACTCAACCTGAAGAATTTCTAACTGGACCCCACCTGCAAGGTCATGTGCTGTTTATCTTGATATGAAATTATGTCGCACACATATGGTTGTGATGCATGTGCCTGGTGTACCCTTATCAGACGGGTAGTCATGATGGGTATATTAGGCTTCATATAATTGTAACCCAGTATCACTTTGATGGCATGCACTGCTCCTCACTCTAATAATAATAATAATAATAATAATAATAATGGCTTCAAATTTTTCCATGAAAGCAGCCATTTTGTGGGAAGGGATGAGTTGATTACATTGACCCCAGTGTTTCACTGGTACTTAATTTATCGACCCCAAAAGGATGAGAGGCAAAATTAACCTCGGTGGAATTTGAACTCAGAATGTAGCAGCAGACGAAATACCGGTAAGCATTTTGCCCAGTGTGCTAACAGTCCTGCCAGTTCACTGCCTTAATAATAATAATAATAATAATAATAATAATAATAATAATAATAATAATAATAATAATAATAATAATAATGATAATCTGTTCTACTCTAGGCGCAAGGCCCGAAATTTTGGGGGAAAGGGCCAGTCGATTAGATCGATCTCAGTATGCATCCGGAAGGATGAAAGGCAAAGTTGACCTTGGTGGAATTTGAGTTCAGAACATAAAGACATATGAAATACTGCTACCCATTTCACCTGGCATGCTAATGTTTCTGCCAGCCCACCATCTTCTTAATAATAATAATAATAATAATAATAATAATAATAAGGAGAAGGAGGAGAAGGAGAAGGAGAAGAAGAAGAAGAAGAAGATGTCAAATGTTTTGGTGCATGACTTTTGGCCCACTTTGTATGTATGTGTATTTAGAAGTTCTATGTTATGGTCATTCATAGAATGACCATTGGGTTTGTACCTATGGTCACTCTATAACCGTCCATATCATACAACTTCCGAAAAAATATGTTACTGTTTTAGAGTGTGCTTCAGTCTTGGATATATGAACTACTGGCAATTATATATATATATATATATATTATTAATTTTTCTATATGTGATAGTGGATTTTCATCGATGAGTTCTTGAAAATTGGTTATTTTCCCTAAAACTATATATATTTTATATATACTTTATCTATAAGGCTCAATTTAATTTTAATTTTTTATAATTGATTTTAATTGAGTTTTTTACCTGTAATTTTGGATTTTGGCCCTAATATTATTATATATATATATATATATATATATATATATATATATATATATATATATATATATATATATATATATATATATATATGTACTGTGTGTGTCTGCATTTATATACATAGAAATATGTATCAATACCAATGCATGAAACTATTGCCCTTGAGCTAATCTGTGACATCTGTCAATTTTTAGTAATTATGTATTAGTAAATATAACATGTCTGCTCAGAACAGTGAACTATTATGAGCAAGGTTAACAGATAAGAGATATAATTCAGAACTGATAGCATTAGATTTCAGTATTTCTACATTATAACTGGAAAGAGACAGGAAGCTGTTGTCATGTAGAAGAAATTAGATAACACTTCTCACATTTCCAATGGATTGTATCAGATAAATCTGGTTAAAGGAATGATTAATATGTCTCAGGTACCTTTCACATAAACCACTCTCCCAGTCATTTGTTTAATGCTTCTGTGTAAAGAAAGCTTCCTCTGTTCCCTATATTTATGTAGTTATATATACAGAAACCTGCTATTGGGTTTACAGGACTGTATACGATGGTAATACGACTGTATACGATGGTAATAAGTGGTGAAATAGTTCACAGTGACAGGATTCTGGTATGTTAGTGCTATCAATTTCATATCTATAATAATAAACACAAAATTCTGTCTGTCAGCCCTGTATCCCAGTCTATATTCGCTCTACATAGACATATTATACCTTTTTGGAATCAGGATGATCCCAGGATTGAATATCTGCCCTTCATTTGGTTCTTGAACATCCAGTATTGGGATCTGATTTAAAAGCATTTGGCTTGCTATTTCTAGCAGATAAAGCTTGGCTGATTCACACCATCTTGGTTAGCTTTTGTCAGATGATGTCAGAGATCAATGGAGACATAAATAACATTCATTTCATAAATTTTACATCGAGAAAAGGACTTTGGGACAAATTAGCCAACAGTTAGAATCCAGCTTGGGACTAGAACAATAGAATAACTGCATTACAGAATTAATTCTCATCTGTCCTTAACCTCTGATCAAACACCACCAGGGCATATAGTCATTATAGGTGTTTTATAGCCAATCTATTTAGCTCTCTTTAGTTTAGGCCCAATAGCTTAAACGTCCACATGGAGTGTAGCTTTTAAGCTAGTATATATATATATATATATATATATATATATATATATATATATATATATATATATATATATAACATGGACTCTCCTGTCGTTAGATGATGTATGAGGGTTCTGCAATTTTTTGCTGAACAACCACACAGATGATCTGTTTATAGTGATCAAATGTTTGTGGACACATTAGCTCACTCCCTCCATCAAATTGACATTACCTGTACAGGTGCACCATGTGCCGCATATCAAATGAGGAAATGATTGCAAAGCAGTCTGAGGATGAACTGTTTTGCTCAAGAACACAATTCAGCCCCTGGTCTGGGAATTGAAACCACGATCTTGCAATCATGAGTGCAACACCCTAACCACCAAGCCATATACCTTCTCCTCCTCCACATTGCTATACTAGGGGACGGTTATTATTATTATTATTTTTTTGCCAATTAAACAACACACAGTATTTATTTGATCTTCATTTTAGTTTTTGTTTGTATTATCTTCAGTGTATATGTCTGTCAAAGTTCTTTCATTACACATTCTGTCACCTCATCAGTGACACTCCGATCCATGTTGTCTTTTCTTGTCCTGCCTCTTCCATTTTGTCCTTCTGTGGTATGTTTCTCTATCTGCACATGTGTATTTATTTATGTATGTGTGTGTGTGTGTGTGTGTGTGTGTGTGTGCGTCTATATGTGTTTAGTATGTGTGTCCTGTGTGCATATATATGGGTTAATATATTTTACACTGTTTATACTTGTCTTTCATTTATTTATTTTAGTCTTTTCTCTTTCTCCTTCCACCTTTAGTATGTGCATGTGTTCTTAGTGTGCATGTATGAGGGTTTGTATATTACACTGTCAGTACTTGTGTCACTTATTTATTTTTTCCTCATTCTGTCTTTAGTTGTCAGGTTGTGTTGTGTGGTGTAGTGTGAAAGCAGTGTTATTACTACATTCATGTTTTTTGTTGAGGCTTGGTCTATCTTCTATAATGTGTATGGTCTCTGTAATCTGTCTGAATGTCGTGTCTGTTCTTTGTGTTCTATGTGGAATAACAGGGCAAGGGGAGAGACACATGGGACAAGGAGTCACTGAAGAGGTCACAGAATGTGTAATGAAAAACTTTGACAGACATATAAACTAAAAATAACATGAATGAAATTTAAAGTGAAGACTATATAAATAGTATGTGTGTTTAACTGCCAAAATAAAAAGAAAAACTGACCACCAAATATAACAATATCTGTTTCAACAGACATGTTCACATCAAGAATATTACAAAGCAAATACACAAACGTGTGTGTGTGTGTGTGTAGGATTCTATATATGTGTGAATATATATACATGTGTGGTGTGTATGTGTGTGTGTATATACATGTGTGTGTATATGTGTGTGTGTGTACATGTATATTTTGTGTATGTGGGTGTGAGGTGCTATCAGAATGTATAGGCTGTGTCCTCTATGTCAAACTGGTTTTGCCTGTCACTCCTCTCCTCATGATAAAATATCAGTCAAGCACCCCAAATGATAATATCAACACCTCAGCCTAAAAATAAATAAAGAAGCCTTGTGACTAAATCAGAGACGACGATGGTGGTAGTTTTTTTTACTAAAGACACCTGGCCTCAAAATTCAGTGTGTGTGTGTGGGGGGGGGGGTTCCAATCAATTCCATGAACCTTAATATTCAACTGGTACTTATTTTATCAATCCAGAAATAAGGAAAGGCAAAGTTGCCCTTGGTGGGAATTTGAACTCAGAGTGTAGTAAGTTGGAAGAAATGCAGCTAAGCATTTTTTCCCAGTGTGTTAACGACCCTACTAGCTCACCAGCTTAACCCTTTTGATACAAACCCAGTTGAAACCACCTCTGGCTCTGTAGTACAAAATGTCTAGTTTCCATAAGTTCTGAATTAAAACCTTCCACCAAACCTTAGTCACAATTTAAGTTCCTAACACTAGCTTAATGATAACTAAGTTATTTTACTAAATTCTTTGTTATATTTAAAGTAATTGAAAGAAACACAGAGCATCTCAACAGAAATATGGTAACAAAAGGGTTAAAATATATAATAGAAAAACAATTCTTAACCCTTTTGATACCAACCCAGCTGAAACAGCCTCTGGCTCTGTAGTACAAATGTCTTGTTTTCAAAAGTTCTGAATTTAAATCTTCTACCAAACCTTAGTCACAATTTATGTTCCTAACACTAGCTTAATGATAATTATTTTACTAAATTCTTTGTTATATTTAAGATTAATTGAAGGAAACACAGAGCATCTCAACAGAAATATGGTAACAAAAGGGTTAATAATCCTTTATACTAAAGGCACAAGGCCTGAAATTTTTGGTGGAGGGAACTAGTCGATTACATCAACCCCAGTGTTTCTCTGGTACTTAATTTATTGATTCCAAAAGGGTGAAAGGCAAAATCAACTTTGGTGGAATTTTAACTCAGAACATAACAATGGACTACAATAATAATAATAATAATAATAATAATAATAATAATAATAATAATAACTATAATCATTATTGTATATGCAGCCTTTGGTCATTTTATGAAATCATCTTCATCCTTATGCTAAAATAGTTTGCAGTATTTAGTTTTGTCCTTTGACATTCTGGGTTCAAATCTCACCAGGTGTCATATCTGTTTTGTCTACCTCTGGCACTGATGAGATATATACTTGTCAGTTACATATATATGAGGGAGCCTATACATGGTGAGTCATCCTTCTGGAAATAGCATCCAAATCTCCCTCAAACCACATTCTACCCTCTTATAAAACTGAAGAACATATTAGACAATAAAGTCATAAATATACGGAAAGGTGGGATAGTCATGGCTGGAGTAATTATGATGGAAAACATACTAGCTGTGAACAGCTCATATTTAGTGTATCTAGTACAACACTAGAGCACAGAGTGTGCTTTGGTTGCTATTTTTAGTAAGTTAAGTGACGACACAAAAGCTCGTTTGTTGTGTTTTGGTGCCGTGGGAAGGTGTCTCTGTTACCTGTAATTAGAAGTGGTGTAATAGAGTGGTGGTGGTGGTGGTGGTGGTGGTGGGGTTCTTGTGATATTTAGTGTGGCTTTCCTGTGAAAGCTTGTGCAGTATTTGGAATTGATTATCTAAAACATGTGATGTGTGTGTGTGTGTGTGTGTGTGTGTGTGTAGGGCATCCAGAAATAATCTATTTACCTTTTTACTTGTTTCACTTATTGGGCTGTGGCCATGCTGGGGCCTTAAAGAATATTTAGTCAAATGAATTAACCCCAGTACTTATTTTTTTAAAGCCTAATATTTATTGTATCAGTCTCTTTTGCTAAACTGCTAAGTTACAGGGATGTAAACACACCAACACTGGTTGTCAAGTGGTGGTAGGGGACAAACACAGACACACACTGATATATATATATATATATTCTTTTATTTGTTTCAGTCATTTGACTGTGGCCATGCTGGAGCACTGCCTTTAGTCGAGCAAATCGACCCTAGTACTTATTCTATTAGTCCCTTTTGCCGAACCACTGAGTTACGGAGACGTAAACACACCAGCATCAGTTGTCAGCGATGTTGGGGAGTGGGGGTGGCAAACACACATGCACACACGCACACACACACACACACACACACACACACATATATATCACGGGCTTCTTTCAGTTTTCATTTACCAAATCCACTCACAAGGCTTTGGTCGGCCCAAGGCTATAGTACAAGACACTTGCCCAAGGTGCCATGCAGTGGGACTGAACCTAGAACCATGTGGTTGGTAAGCAAGCTCCTTACCACACAGCCACACCTGCACCTATATAAATACGTTTACAATTTTAAAAAATTCAGGTAAGAATTTGTTGTACTGCAGTCGCATCACTTGCAGCTAACAGTTATTTTCCAACAAGATGGTGCACCACCCTATTAGGATAGCAGTGAATGTTTGAGGGTTTCTTAATGAAACTTTCCCAAACTGGTACTTGAAAGAAGTGGTCCAATTTAGGCTTGTGTGTGTGTTTGTGCATGTGTGTATATGTGTGATCATGTGATCGACCAAATTACCAGATGATGTTATACATTGCTAGTCACAATGCGCTTTGTATTGCTTTAGTTTCTGAATAACCCTACACTGCTGATAGGGTGAACAGGCCAACATTTTGCCAGTGGTCAGAAGGCTAGTCTGTCTCAGGGCTAACCATTTACAGCTGAGTGGACTGGGCTAACAGGAAATGAAGTGTTTTACTTAAGAATACAATGTGCTGCCCAGCCTGGGAACCAAACCCACAATTTAGTGATCATAAATGCAACACCCAGCCACTACACCATGTGTCTTCACACAGACACATGCATGCACGCATGCACATGTGTGTGTGCATATCTATAAATTGTTTGAAGTGGTGCACAGATTTTATATGTTTAGAAAAAAAGAGTTAGAATTTTGGTAAAAAGAGTCAGACATTTAGATAATTCTTTATTAGCACTTTCGTATCATTCATGGAGACTTCCTCAGATATAAGTTTTACAGAAAATTTCTTTGCCTTTTATGCAAATCTGAAAGGGGATGTTTTTATTTGTTATCTATGTGTGTCTAGAAAAAGAGAAAAAGGAAAAGGAAAGCAAAGAGGAGAGAAAGAAAGAGAGGAAGACAGAAAGGAGGACAGAAACACACATATAAAAACAAAACATAAAAAAAAAATCCTCATTCCAATTTGTATAAAAGGCAAGAAACTTTTTGTAAAACTTTCTATATCTGACGAATTTCCATAAATGAGAGGAAAGTGCTAATAAACAAATACAACCTTTTTCTTTCAATATAATATATATATATATACATATATATATATATATATATATATATACATGCCTACACATACACATATAAACACACATACGTACACACACACACACACACAAACATAAATATATACATATATATATATATATATATATATATATATATATATATATATATATATATATATAATAATATATTTATCTTATGATATATATATATATATATATATGTATATGCATTAAAAAGTAATTCTGTAATGTGTATGAAAGATTGTGAATTGTATATATATGTGTGTGTGTGTGTGTAGAGTATGTATGTGAATGTTGTTTCCGAATAGAAACAGTGTTGACTGGAGAAGGTGCCAAGTTTTTGGGATTGTATTAGTGAAGTTACAAACTTTGGTTCTTTTTTTTTTTTTTTGTTTTTGGCATTGATTTTATTCCTGTCCTTTTTTGCATTTATTTTCTTTTGTTTAATTACATCTTTTACTAAAACTATCACTGGCAGTAGTTTTACTCTCAACTCGTGTACTTTTATTGGAGGCAGAGGATAGGATGTCAGTAAAATTAACGACCAATCAAGAGGTGGATTTGAGTTGATCGACTTAACCACTATTTTTCAAAAACTCTTGGCCCTGTACCTGAATTACGAATAATTACTTTATTAAAGATATTTTTATTACATATTTTTGCTGTCTTGTGTATCTGTATGTGGATGTATATATATATATATATATATATATATATATATATATATATATATGTTATCCGAAGTGTACAGTATTATATATCCACCATGGCTGATTTTACCAAACAGTTTCACACTAGAGGTACAATGAAATGTTAGGTGACAGTCCGATTATATAACCCTATGCTCATCAGAGGTAACTGGTGGTTAATACACCCACTCTATTGACAGATATACAAGTGGATCTTTTTCCTGACTTATGGACTTTTAGTCGACTTATGTATGTGTATATATATATATATATATATATATATATATATATATACACAGGTCTGAATGTGCTCTTCATCAGGCTTTGTAACTTAAACACACCTGTATGTGTCTACACGTGTTTTTTAAAATGTTTTTAGTTGTGGGTGAAGCAGCGGCACTCTTTTATTATCACCCTGTAAACACTATTATAATTACAAAATTATAACGAATATATATATACTTATATATACACACTGGCACATACGTATATACATATATTTTATCTTTCATGCTTGACTTATTTCAGTCATTAGACTGCAGCCATCAACCTTATTACTTGTTTTCCTTAAGCCTGGTACTTATTCTATCAGTTTCTTTTGCTGAACTGCTAAGTTACGGGGGACATAAACACACCAACACTCGTTGTCAAGTAGTGGTAGGATACACACACACACACACACACACACACACATTTGTAAAAGAAGTGGTTTTAGAGTCAAGTTTTGACTGCTATCTCTAGCATGGTGGTATCTCTTAGATACCCTTAGTTATAATTTTAATAATTAATACCTATAAGGTTCTTATTCTCATGCTGGCCACTTGATATGTTTGGTATTTTAAATAACAATCTTATCCTTATTTACATAAAAATATATATATAATTATATACATATATACGACAGGCTATATATATATATATATATATATATATATATATATATATATATATATATATATATATATATATATCACCATCATCATCGTTTAACGTCCGCTTTCTATGCTAGCATGGGTTGGACGATTTGACTGAGGACTGGCGAACCAGATGGCTACACCAGACTCCAATCTGATCTGGCAGAGTTTCTACAGCTGGATACCCTTCCTAACGTCTATATATATATATATATGTAATTTCCCTAACCTCAAAATAGTGGAGACCCCATATTACAAATGCACCAAATACCAATAAACTTACAACATTGTATGGTTAATATTGTGTGTGTTTGTCTGGTGTGTGTATCCCTTTGTAGAGGTGTACTGCTATTGGGCACGTCTGCATGTGGCAGCAGAGAGTGGAGCAGTCTACAGAGGGATATAAGAGGTTAGCTGCAAATAGTCCTTCCTTACTTGATAGCTAACGAGCAATTGCTGAGCAACAGAAGCCACCTTCATCAGTATTATGACTCACGAGATGGCACTGACACTTGTATAAACTATTGTCCCACACAGTGGTACTGGGACAAGATGGTGCTATGACACAATGGTACTATGACAAGATGGTACTGGGACAAGATGGATAAAGACCACCTTTAAATAACTCCTTCAGTTGACAGAAGAATCAGCAGGGAAGAAAACATCTAAACCTATGTGGGCAACTTGCTTCAGGACAGAGGATTGGTTAATGTCGATGAATTAAGAACATGTATGGAGGACCATGATGGATGGTGTGCTCGTGTGAAATCACTGAAGTGTCTGAGAGGATGGCCAAACTAAACTAAACTTCAATAACTTTCCCTTCCATGTCTGGGTTAGGTCAGTCATGGCTACCTGTTGGCTACCGAACTTCATTAATGACATGCCTAATGAAAAATTTCCTTGAATTTTTTAGGATGAGTCATGTCTCATGTGGCCTGCTGTGCTTAAAAACTTTCCCATGTCTGAATTAGATAGGTGTAGCACATTCTCCTTTTGACTTTTGGATCAGGGGTTGAGAGCGTGAATAGGTACTACATTGGTCACCTAAAACAGGAGTCAGGTTATGGTGTATGTCACCAGTTCATACTTGACCAGCAGCAACCAGTAAATAAGTATGTGTGTGTGTGTATACTTGTAAGTGACAACTAAATGTGTGTGTGTTTTCCTGTGAGTGATGACTAAATGACTGTGTTTTCTTGTGAGTGATGACTAAATGAGTGTGAGTTTTCCTGTGAGTGATGACTAAATGACTGTATTCCTGTGAATGATGACTGAGTGTGTATTTTCCTGTGAGTGACAACTGAATGAATGTGTATGTGTGTGTTTTCCTGTAAATGATGTCTAAATGAATGTGTGTGTTTTCCTGTGAGTAATGACTAAACGGGTGTGTGTGTGTTTTCCTGTAAGTGACAACTAAATGAGTGTGTGTGTGTGTGTGTGTGTTTTCTTATGAGTGATGACTAAATGACTGTATTCCTGTGAGTGATGACTAAATGAGTGTGTGTATTTTCCTGTGAGTGACAACTGGATGAATGTGTATGTGTGTATTTTCCTGTGAGTGATGTCTAAATGAGTGTATGTGTGTGTGTGTTTTCCTGTGAGTGACAACTGAATGTGTGTGTTTGTGTGTGTGTGTGTGTGTTTGCTTTACAATTGCTTTCTTCTCTCTTCTCTCTTCTTTCCTATCTTGCCATCTCGGTGAAGTAAAAATTGCCTGACATATTAATAATCTCTTCCTGTCCTCCTTAGCTGAATTAAGCGTGTGCATAATTGAGACGGTGGATCAAGATGTGATTCTTTGACCCATTGGGTCCTATCTAACTGTCCAATTCATGCCACATGGAAAGTGGACGTAAAAATGGTGATGATATTCATTCATTTGTTTTACATCCATTTTCACCATGCTATTATGGGTTAGAGAAGTACATATCATTGAAGTATTGTTTTACAGTTGGATGCTCTTCCTGTTGCTAACCATAACATGCTTTTTCTGTCAGAGATTTTGCTTTCCATTCACCTTTGAAGGTGAGAGCTAGTGGAGTTTTTATGGCAGAGAATTGTCAACAACTATTATCATTAATAGCTCATCCATACAGAATGTAAGCATTCACACACACTCACACACACACACACACACACACACACACACACACACACACGCGCATGATCCCCCCTCCACACACACATGAATATGCATAAATGCACAAATATACACATGTCTAATCAGTTGTATGCATAATCTAAAGGAGTCAAGCAAATACCTGTGTGTGCATCTGTGTGTGCATCTGTGTGTGCATTTGTGTGTGTTTGTACCATGGTCTGTGTTTATGCTTTTTTTTAGCAGTTGGTGCTGTTTGTTTGTGTCCTGTGACTTAGTGGTTCAACAAATAGAAACTGATAAAATAAGCACCAGAATTAAAAATAGCACTAAGGTCACTGATTAATTGAAATGTGAAGCTGCAGATCAATGACTGGTGAACAAATAATAGTGTGTGTGTACACGCACACATACACACACACGCTTGGGTGTTGGTGGGGGTGATATAATAGTTAAAGTTACAATAATAGTGTTGGGTGAGTGGGTGGGTGGGGTGGATTGATTTCTCTACCTCTTTATTTCTTATTTCTTTATTGCCCACAAGGGGCTAAACATAGAGGGGACAAACAAGGACAGACAAAGGGATTAAGCCGATTACATCGACCCCAGTGCATAACTGGTACTTAATTTATTGACCTCGAAAGGATGAAAGGCAAAGTCGACCTCAGCGGAATTTTAACTAAAAACGTAACGGCAGATGAAATACCACTAGGCATTTCGCCCAGCATGCGAACGCTTCTGCCAGCCTACTGCCTTTATTTGTCATTCACACACACACACACACACACTCTCTCTCTCTCACGCACTCTCTCTCACGCACTCTCTCTTATGCTCTCTTTCTCACCCACCCTTCTTGGTTGTATATATTATCAAAAACATCCAAGCTGTGACCATTTCATCTTCCTTTCCTGGTTGTGTTCATCTTGGGCTACATCATTCAATGTATCCTTCTTTATTTAATACAATAGAATGCAAAGCATGAGGGAGTTGGCTGTGTTATTTTATGGAGATTCCTTTGATAACATATGCATCTTGTTAGTAAAGTGATGAGAAATGTACCAATCTGTATTGTTGTTACCTTTTAACAGCTATGTGGTCTGAGACCACAGGTGTTAACCCTTCAGGATTTAAACTACCCATATCCAGCCCAAATATTTTATCTGTTTTTCATTAGATCTGGCTTTTTGCACTAACCCTACAATGTCATTCTAAAAGTAAACAATCACATCATTGAAATTCAGATGCTACAAGATAATGCAGGATAAGCTGAAAACAATGTGAATAATTAGGATTACATTTGATGGAGTAATCTGAATGCTAAAGGGTCAAACTGGGCATATCCAGTCCAAATACTCTCCCTGTTTTATGTTCAAACCAACCAGATCTGGCCTCTCACACCTACCCTACAATGCCATTCTAAAGATAAACAGTCACGTTACTGAAATATTGAAGCTCCAAGATAATGCATGATAAATCCAAAACAATGGGAAGAAATCATCATCATCATCATCATCGTTTAACGTCCGCTTTCCATGCTAGCATGGGTTGGATGATTTGACTGGGGACTGGGGAAACCAGATGGCAACACCAGGCTCCAATCTGATTTGGCAGAGTTTCTACAGCTAGATGCCCTTCCTAACACCAACCACTCCGAGAGTATAGCGGGTGCTTTTTAGGTGCCACCGGCACGAGGGCCAGTCCAGCAGTACTGGCAATGGCCATGCTCAAATGGTGTCTTTTACGTGCCACCTGCACAGGAGTCAATCCAATGTTTTGTTCACATGCCACTGGCACAAGTGCCAGTAAGGCGAAGCTGGAAATGATCGTGCTCAAATGGATTACATTTGATAGACTAATCTGAATGCTAACGAGTTAATTATCTCTTATCCAAGGATAATAGGGAATCACTGATAAGATATCCAGGTGCAGATGTATGGCCAATCATAAATAATGGAGACCCAGTAATCTCCGAGACATTTCAATTGTCATTTGTTAGATCTGTTGTAGGAACATTTGTCATTGGATACCAAAAAAGCAAAAAAACAAAACAAAACCATTTACAACTAATATTGATTAGTTTTGGTCAATGTTACCGGACTGACTTGACCTTGCCATATGTCTAATCACCATTATGACAATACAACTGAGTTTACTCTGGGGAGAACTACAGTTGGATACAGATAAAGCTCTTTCCCAAGTCATGTAGACTCATAGAATTGGTTTCCTAGATTCCCCACCTGGAGGAGACACCGGTCCATTACAAGATTACTCATTTTAGCCAGCTGAGTGAACTGGAGTAATGTGAAATGAAGTGTCTTGCCCAAGAGCTCATAGTACTGCCTGGTCCAGGAATTGAAACCACAATCTTACAACACCCTAACCACTAAGCCATGTGCTTCCACTAAAATTACAGTTTCTGATCCTTGACTGATTTAGGCTTGCCAAATATTTCTTTAAATCCAACCCTAACCCTAACTTTGAGACACTGGACAAGCTGTGTGGTTTTGGGGCTTAACTGCACACAACACACATTGGGTTAACTAAAGCCTTGGGAATAAAATACGGTAGAAAGTAACTATGAAGAAGTTTTGTAAGCTGTGTGGAAGTCTGGTGTATTTAGCTGGTACCTTACTTGTACTCTGAGTTCCTTGAATAACCATATTCTCTACTGTAGGTATACTCAGGCTGATCTACATAAATTAAAAACTGAATCAATCAAGATGCAAAACAATAATGAAATATTTCTAAAGTGGTGCGCTGGCAGAAATGTTAGCACGCTGGGCGAAATGCTTAGCGGTATTTTGTCTGTCTTTACATTCTGAGTTCAAATTCTACCAAGGTCGACTTTGCCTTTCATCCTTTCAGGATCGATAAATTAAGTACCAGTTGCGTACTGGAGTTGATCTAATTGACTGGCACCCTCCCTAAGAATTTCGGGCCTTGTGTCAAGAGTAGAAAAGAAGAATGAAATATTCCTTTTTTGTGTCAGTCATTGAACTGCAGCCATGCTGGAGCACTGTCTCGATGGTTTATTTGAAAAAAATTGTACCCTGTAGTTATTTCTAAGTCTGGTATTTATTCCACTGATCTCTTTTGGTGAACTGCTAAGTTATAGGGATGTAAATTTTGTGTCTTGGGTGCCACACAAACATACACTCACAGATTTTGCCTTCCGAATTCATTCACAAGCAATTGGCTGTCCCAGGGCTAGAACAGAAGACTCTTACTCCACAGTGGGATTGAAATCAAACCCATATTGTTGTGAAGCAAGTTTCTTAACCTCACTATAGATGATGTAGTTGTTGCTGTTTAACCTCACGTCAGTGCTGATTAAGTAGGCCTCTGATCAATAGCATTCAAACTATGACCATCCATCCATCTTACCTTCAGGCAACATAGTTTGGATTGTTATGTGACTGGTTCCTTTCTTTAACCCTTTCGTTACCAACCCAGCTCAAACTGGCTCTGGCTCTGTAGTACAAATGTCTTGTTTTCATAAGCTTTGAATTAAAATCTTCCACAAACCTTAGTCACAACTTATGTTCCTAACACTAGCTGAATGATAATTAAGTTATTTTACTAAATTCTTTGTTATATTTAAAATTAATTGAAAGAAATACAGAGCATCCCAACAGAAATATGGTAACAGAAGGGTTAAAATATAGAATAGAGAAAAAATTCTTAACCCTTTTGATACCAACCTGTCTGGAGCAGCCTCTGGCTCTGTAGTACAAATGTCTTGTTTTCATAAGTTCTGAATTAAAATCTTCCACCAAACCTTAGTCACAATTTATGTTCCTAACATTAGCTTAATGATAATGAAGTTATTTTACTAAATTCTTTGTTATATCTAAAATTAATTGAAAGAAACAAAGAGCATCTTAAAATAAATACAGTAATGAAAGGGTTAAAGAGTATGATTTGAGAGGGATTTGGCTGCTATTTATTGCTCATTGATTGATCATGCAGAGGCTTTAATTTAGAGGTACTTCTTAGTTTCAAGACATCCTTCTTTTGACAGAATGAATTAGAATATATATATATATATATATATATATATATATATATATATATATATATATAATTTCTAGCTCACCTGTAAGACCAAACATTTTCACCCATCCAAAGAAATTTAAGGGACTCTACCTGTACACCCTCCCTGGCTGCTTGGTGTTGAAACTCCTGATCCACTCTTGCCTTTTAATCACTTCTTGCCATCCATCACTCTCTGATCCTTTTCCTCCCTTGTGATGGATGGGGCTCCAGAATAAAATGCACTCAATATATTGTGTTAAGTGTGAGGTTGAGATTTCCCTTTAAGCTTCTCAAATGCATGACAGCCTTCCAAGTGTCATCAAAATATGTTCCTGTCATGCCCATGTCAGTCGGCTGGGTAAATGCAGTGATTCTTAGAGGGATGGGCTGGATGAGGCAGAGTGATAACAGACCTGTGATGCACTTAAATGTCGAGGGCATCCAGCCATAGAAACCAGGCCAAAAGGAAAGAGAACTCATCTAAGAGCACAACAAACTGTCCAACCTATGCAACTATGGAAGGCATATGTAAAACATTGATTTTGATGCATGTGTATGTGTGTATGCGTGTGTATATGTATGTATGTATGTATACACAGTCCATACACATATCAGTAATTTATTGGGGAGTTTAGTAAAGAAACATTTACACTTTGGTTTATAGTAGAAACTTAGAAGTTTAGTTTCAGCCGTACTAAAACTACAGCTTTTGGTGTTATAAATATGAGACAAAAAGATCCTCATACAGAGTAGGGTGCTAATTACAGCTAATTCTCATCAAACTTTCTCTTCCATATTTCGTAGGAGAGTTAGAATTCCGAGACAATATGGAATTAGGTGTACATTCCTTTTAAACACTCAGATAACAAT
Source organism: Octopus bimaculoides (assembly GCF_046866305.1). NCBI lineage: Eukaryota > Metazoa > Mollusca > Cephalopoda > Octopoda > Octopodidae > Octopus > Octopus bimaculoides. Next base: position 14,678,835 of record NC_142954.1, on the reverse strand, counting down.
GACTTGCAACAAAATTGAACTCTTGACCAATGGCTAAATACACCATCTTCTCTTTAATTTCTTCCTGTTGTAGTTTTCAATTGTATATGTGTGTGTCTATACATGTGTATATTATGTGTACACACACACACACACACTTGCTGATATCCCCTTCGGTCATAACTGACCATGGAATTGCACCTAGAAAGTTACCCTTCCAGGCACAAGTCCAGGCAAGGTTGTTTATGGAAGACCAGCAGTCACCCATGCATACCAACCTCCCCTCTCCATGCCACCAGTGTTATCCAAGGCAAAGGCAAAGGGGCCAATACAGCTTGGCAACAGTGATGTTGCAACTCATTTCTACAGCTGAGTGAACTGGAGCAAAATGAAATAAAGTGTCTTGTTCAAGAACACAACACACAGCTTGGTCTGGGATTCGAACTCACAACCTCACGATCGTAAGCTCGATGCTCTACCCACTGAGCAATGCGCCTTCAACACACACACTTATATATGAAGAATTTAAAGAACACCTTCATATTTAGAAAATATATTTGGAGTTAAGTCTAATCTGTTGCAAGGGTTAACATTACCATCTGGCCCTTGGATACCTTGTGTCCCCTCTTTTAAAAGCCATCAGACTAGGCCTCCAGTTTTGAGGACAGTTTCCTTTGTACTAATTCCTTCTACAGCAACCAATGAATCCTTTTCTCTCCATCCCCACCCCTGCCTTTGATCTTGCTAAATGCCATGGTATCTTTCTTCTTGTGATTAATCTGTCAGCACTTAAACCAGCAATGTCAGACCCAAAATATTCCACTTGTTTCATATTCAAGCTGGCTTGATTCAGCCTCTTACACCTACCCTACAATGCCATTCTGAGAAATGAATACTTACATCATCATTGATTGATTGATTAATTAAAAGCAATGTGAATAAATATGTATTATACTTGACAGAGTAATTTGAATGCTAAAGGATTAAACCCTAATTAAAAATTTAAAAAATGGAAAACGAGACAAACTTAGAATAGTGTTAGAAAAAATAATTAATTTCAGTTTACAAAAAAATGTTTTACATTAACCATTTGGCATCTTAAATTAAAAATAGTTTCAAATTTTGCCACAAGGGCAGGAATTTTGGGGGAAGGGATGAGTCAGTTATATCAACCCCAGTCTTCAAATGGCACTTATTTTTTTCGACCCTGAAAAGATGAAAGGCAAAGTTGAACTCGGCAGGATTTGAACTCAGAATGGAGCGACAGGCAAAATACCGCTAAGCATCTCATCCAGCATTCTGCCAGCTAGCTGCCTTATGTCTTAATTTAATAATAATCAAATTTCCATAATTAGATTGACTGTCATCTTTAATCTTTTTTTGGACCTACCTCTCCGAGACTGCTTCCTGGTTCTGTGTTACAAAATTTCCTGGTTTAAAATATTCCTGTCTAAATTAGAAACTTCCATCATAATTTTTATGTAACAACCTATTTTTGTAATCTTCCAAATATAATTCTTTTATTCTTTTACTCATTTCAGTCATTTGACTGTGGCCATGCTGGAGCACCGCCTTGAAGGGTTTAGTCGAACAAATCGACCTCAGGACTTTTATTTTTAAAGTCTAGTACTTATTCTATCAGTCTGTTTTGCTGAATCGCTAAGTTATAGGGGATGTAAACAAACCAACACTGGTTGTCAGATGGTGATGGGGGTCAAATACAGACACAAAGACACACATAGACATATACATATATACATACGGAAGGCTCCTTTCAGTTTCCGTCTACCAAATCCACTCACAAAGCTTTGGTTGGCCTGAGGCTATAAGTAGAAAACACTTACTCAAGGTGCCATGCAGTGGGACTGAACCCAGAACCATGTGGTAGGAAGCAGAATTCTTACCACACTGCCATGCCTAATTTTTCCATCAACCATCAAATAAGCTTCTGTGATGTGACTTGACCTTTCCTCATAACGAAACTGAGGCTGACAGACTGGAGGAATTGGTACACCTGACGGACAAAATACTTGCTGGTAGATAGTTGGATGTCCTATTTTTTACTTGTTTCAGTCATTGGACTGTGGCCTTGCTGGAGCATTACCTTGAATGGTTTAGGAAAACAAATTGCCCCCCACCCCAGTACTTATTTCTTTAAAATTTAGTGCTTATTCTATCGGACTCTTTTGTTGAATTGCTAAGTTATAGGGTTATAAACAAAGTGACACTGATTAAGTGATGGTGGGACACACATGCATGTTCACATGCACGCACACACACTCACAAACACACATACATATATACACATACACCATAACGGTCCTCCACACAGTTTCACAAGGCAATTGTTATCTTGGGGCTATAGTAGTAAACACTTGCCCAAGGTGCTGTGCAGTTAGACTGAACCCGGAACCATGTGGTTGCAATGCAAGCTTCTTAACCACATAGCCATGCTACACCTTTGTATATCTACAATCTGAGTTCAAATTCTGCTGAGATCCTTCATCCTTTCTGGGTCAACGTAATATGTAGAAGGATGAGAGCTGTGATATAACCGTCTGTTCCTTCTCTCTACTAAGTTTTACAACCCTTGAGCTGAGACTAATAAAGGAAAATAAAATAGCCTCTATGGTTTCTTGACCTACTGGAAATAGCAGCCAAATCTCTCTCAAATCATTCTTTACTTTCTAGGATTTAAAAAAAAAAAAAAATGGGTACATTATGTAATGTAGTTTTCAAGATGAGCCTAAAGTGACTTGGTCACAGTTGAAATATCTTTAATCAAACAAATAAAGGAAAAAATAGCCTCTACAATTTCTTGACCTACTGGAAATAGCAGCCAGATCTCTCTTAACTCTTTGGTGTTCAGATTACTCTGTTAAATGTAATACTTTTTCACTCAAATTGTTTTGAATTAATCATGCATTATCTTATAGCTTTGAGGTTTCAATGATGTGATTGTTTATTTTTAGAATGTCAATGTAGGTTAGGTGTGAGAGGCTAGATATGGCCAGTCTGAATATAAAACATGTAGAATATATTGGGCCGGATATGGCTGGTTTAAACACTAAAGGGTAAATCAATCTCTACTTCTCTGTTTTTCTTTTTAAAATAAAAATGGATACATTATGTAATGTAATTTTCAAGATAGGTCTAAAAAAATTTGGTTACAGTTGGAATATGTTTAATCAAGCATAAACTTGGACTAAATAACAACAACCATCTCCAAATCTTTGAAAGTTTAACCAGAAAAATGTATAGCAGCATTTTTTAATAACAGAATTCTTCAGGTCATTCATGTTATTTTGTACCTGGTCAGATCTAAGGAAGAGAGCGTCTATAGAATTACTTGAACTGCTAGAATTAATAGCTAAACTCCCTCAAACCACACCCTGCCATCATAAAATATAACAGGCGTACAATAATCTAGCTCTGGAGATGATATTCCTTAAAAGAACAAGTGGAATGGTCATGGTAGGAATGTCTTTGATCATAAGTTTTCTCAATCAGGTATGGGGGGTGGTGCAGATCTCAGATTAAGCAATAGACAACCAAATTTCCCATCAGAGCCTACCTTACCTTTTTAAAAGGGAAAATTCTTCATTATAACTTATGTTGCCATTGTTGGCAGCGAGGTTGCTGGATTAATTTCATAAGAAGTGAAATGAAATTTTCCAAATATCAGATAGGGTGGACCACAACAAAAAACAATCTCCCTCTCTCACGAAATATATATATATATATATATATATATATGTATATATATGTATATGTATGTATGGATGGATGGCAGAATCAACCGAGTGGTTCAAGAGCCCTGAGTTTTGTGTGTTGGCACTTATCAAATGTACGAAACTCTTAGCCCTTGAGTCACTCTGTTGCTTAAGCTAATTAGCAAAAATATACATAGACTCATATTTTGAGTTCTACTTTTCCTGTTTGCATCACCATACCTGTACACACACACACACACACACACACACACACACACGCTCTGCATTTTCATATTCAGTTCTTTTTCTCTTGTTGTAACATCAACCCCCCACACACATACATACACACACATCTATGGATACACACACACACATGTAGACAAATATTTACTATTGTAGCCCTTAGACTGCTTAATGCTTTGAAAGTTAACTTGCTAGAAACTGTAGTAAGCCCCTCGTATATATGTATAAATGTTTGTGTGTGTGTGTGTGTGTGTATGTGCATGAATATTGACATTTAACTTATCACTGCCTGACCTTGACCTTTCGGTCAATCTTTACTTTCAAAGACTTGTGTGGGACTAAAAAAATTCCTGTGCTTGAAAAAAGGAATGAGGGTTGATGACAGCAAATGCATCCAGCTGTAAAATCTTGCCTGATGACCATTATGTGCTCTGTTCTTCCTTCACATCTCCTACCACTACTTTGCTTCATCATCATCATCATCATTACCATTATCATTTTGTGTCCATTTTCCATGCTGGCATGAGTCGGATGGTTTGACAGGAGCTGACCAGCCAAAGAACTGCCCGGGCTTCATGTCTGTTTTAGCATAGTTTCTACAGCTGGATGCCCTCCCTAATGCCAACCACTTGGCTGGGTGCATTTATGCAGCTTCAGCATGGGCACTTTCACATGGCACTGGTATGGGTTCTATTTACCTGGAAGCAGCACCCACAAGATTAGGATCGCTCGGCGGAAGAGGGCCGCAAGGGACATACCTGTATGCAAGGACAACCTTGAGTTTACTTAGCTTGATGTGTCTTTTCAAGCAGAGCAAGCCACCAGAAGTCTTAGACCCTCAGTCAGGCACAACATCTGAAGGAGCCAAATGGGCTCATGTTCCCCACCATTCAGATATTTCCATTTCACTCATCCCTCCTCCTCCTCCTATCACTCTTATTATGTCCATCCACCCCACTCACCAGGTCCCACACTAACCAAAATTCCTTCCAAAAATATTGACTCACTGAAATTCCATCATTACTCCTATCTTTCTTTAACTTACAATGATACAAGACAGGACTTTAAGGACCTCAAATCTCATAGGTCTGAGGAGGAACTGCAAACCCCATGGGCATTGCCCCTCCCTCTGGATCCTGAAAAAATTTAAAAAAAAATTCTCTAATAATGCAGTTACCCAATGTTGCCATTTTGTTTTTTAAACGATGAGGTTTGAGAGATATTTGACTGGTGTTTTTAGCAATGTAGAGTTCCTCTTGAGGTTTGCATCCGTTTTAGAGCAAATTAAATTGTCTTTTTTCCGTTGCAGTTATTAACTTATATATATACACACACATACACATTTATTTTATAGTAACTTAATTTGCGAAAACTTCTCAGCAAGAGAAGCAATGAGAATACAATGAAGTAGAACCAGAAAATGGCAAAATTCTTCAACTGAATAACAGGATAATGCTTCAATTTATAATACATCTAAAAGAATCATTCTGGCAAATACCATTGTTTTCATTTTGAATGTATATATAAATGTGTGTGTGTGTGTGTGTGTGCATGCATATATATATATATATATATATATATATATGTGTGCGTGTGTGTATGTATATATATATGTATGGGTGTGTGTGTGTGCATATATATATGTATGTATATATGTGTGCGTGTGTGTGTGTGTGTGTATATATATGTATGTGTGTGTGTGTGTGCATATATATATATATGTGTGCATGTGTGTGTATATATATACATATATATATATATATATGCATGTGTATATGTGTGCATGTGTGTATGTATATATATATATATATATGCATGTATGTGTGTGTGTGTATATGTGTGTATATACATGTGTGTGTATGTATATATATGTATATATATATATATATATGTACATGTATGTAGAAGTGTATATGTGTGTGTATTTGTGTACGTTATATGATGTTCCAGTGCTTTATAATGTTATTCGACTGGTGAAACTTGAAGTAGTAAAACACACCCATTATAAATCGTATTAATCTAATTTCTCTATCTTGTATTGAGTTCCTGTATTGATTAAGATTACAGTATTTGTGTGGGCCATTTCGATAAGAAAGTGACTTTGTCATAATGTGGTTCCCAGTTCGAACCCCCTTCTTGGCACATCTGTTCACCCTAATGTAGCGGGTTGTTGAATAGGATTTTTTTTTTTGTTACGATGTGGTGTTTTCCACAGTTAGAATGTGTGGCCACTGTTGTGACTGTAGCTATTGTATCTACTCTAATAGCTACAGTATTTTCTCAGTGTCTTCTATACCAAAATGGTAATACACCACTTCGTCTATTGTGTTATCACTGATAGCTCTGCAAGACACTGAATTTGAACCATCTACCTTGACTGAAAACTTGTACAATGACTCTACAACGACTGACACATGACTCTCCATACTGGTTGACGTCGTCTGACTTTATAGTGGCTGGTTCATACCACTTGTCCCATGGGATGGGTGTACCATTTCCATTACAACATTTTTACATGGCAACTGTACAAAAGGTGATCATGTACATGTGTGTGTCAATATTTATATCAATGCATCAATACCTCCCATAACCTAGCAGTTTGACAAATAAAGACCAATGAAATAAGTACTGGGTAAATATGACTGACTACATTAAAAACCTTGAAGGTGTTGCTCCAGCATGACTAGAGTACATTAAACAAATTCAGTAAAAGTATATGTGTTCATGATCAATGTAGTTGCTGTTTAGCCTCGGGACAACCCTGAGTGAGTGAATAGGTCTATGATGACAAGGATTTCCAGTCATGAATTTCCAGCAGCGAACACACACAACCACACTAAATTCATTTAAAAATTTAAAAATTTTCTTATATATATATATATATATATATATATATATATATATATATGATGGACCCTCTCGTTGTTAGTCGACATATGAGGGTTTGACAATTTCTTATTGAACAACAACACACATGATTTGTTTATAGTGATCAAATGTTTGTGTACACATAAGCTCACTCCCTCCATCAGATCGACATTACGTGTACAGGTGCAACTGGGTGCCACATGTCAGATGATGAAAGGATTGCAGAGCAATGTGGAATGAAGTGTTTTGCTGAAGAACACAATGTAATGCCTGGTCTGGAAATCAAAACCACAATCTCGCATTCGTGAGCACCATACCCTAACCACTTAGCCATGTGCTTTCAAACACACTCACACACACACACGTGTTGACCCGTGCGAAACTCAAAAGAAATTTGAAGAAAAATGCTACAATCAACAAGAAAATGAATCCCACCAATCCTTTTGTGTGTACAATTTGTGACTGACCATGCCTTTCTTTTACTGGGCCCTAGTCTCATTTGCGGACCCATGGAAAAGGACTTCCACCAACTACTCTGCCTATCTATCTGTGCACACCATTCAATACCGTGTATGCCATCGGGTCTGCAAATCTAACAGAGAACTCAATAGACATTTTAAGATCCACAAAGATCGGAACCTAACTGCAGTTCTTGGTGGCCCAAAGCAGATATGCAATTTATGTGGGTATCTTTTCAATGCATTGTCTGGTTTAAAAACCCACATTGCAGAACCCTCATACATCATTTTATGATAGGAGAGTCCATGATATATATATATAAAGAAAATTTCTAAATGAATTTAGTGTACTGGATGATATGGTTGTGTGTGTGTTCTCTGCTGGCAGTTCACGACTGGAAATCCTTGTCAATCCATGACAGATCCAAGATGTAAGTATAAGCAGTGGTCTGATTCTGCATAAGGAGTAGACAGCCACCACACACACACACACACACACACATATGTTTGTATGTGTGTAGATTCCAAGTTACAAAGCCATTAGTTTGCATCTAGGGACTTGAAATTTTGCATTGGGGCACATCTATTTGAGGTACTTTCTAAGAAGAATAATAACAAAATGCCTGAATATTCTCAGAGAATTACAATTCCCAAGCCAACTGAGTCTCGTCAGCAATCTAAAAAATACTTTTTGAGGCTATGGTATATTTATAAATCTAGTACTTATTTTATCACCTTTGCACTGTGGACAGGTAATTCTAACTTGGGTGTAGGGTAATGTGACAGATATGGTGCTGTATGGCAGGATTGAATCTGGGATCTTGTAGTTGCTAAGCAAATTTCTATACCACACAACCATAAGTTGCACCCGTGTGTGGGGTGCACTGAATGCAGGGCATGTGTGGAAGTTTGGGAGAAATGAAGTGAACATGGTCTGCTGAATCATGTGTGATGCTAGTGTGTGTGTGTGTGTGTGTGTGTGTGTGTGTGTGTGTGTGGTTGATGAAGCAGAAATAAGATGAGGCAGAATTAAGGCGGTGAGCTGGCAGAAATGTTAGCACGCCGGACGAAATGACAAAATGGGGTGTGTTGTATGCAGGAAGACTCATCAAACCCATTCAAGTGTGGAAAAGCAAACAGAAAAATGATTGTGTGTGTGTGTGTGTGTGTTACATATATTTCAAGTTATACACTCTACTGTCATACAGTAATGACAGAAAAAGCACACAAAACATATGTACACTCCTAGTTATTGTGGCCTGATGTGGATGAGACAGAACTTTCCCTATGGAAAGGATGCTAGCCTTTTTCTGGATTAGCTCATATCGTTAACAGTAGTGGTTCTCAACCATTTTTTCCCCCTACAGAACCCCTTTGATCACTATTCTATTCTGGTGGACCCCCATAGCCATTCGATGTTCCCAAACTAGTTTTAAAGATACTTCTTCCAAAATACCTATTTTGTTATTCACACATTGACTTGGGTAAGTGGAAATCTGTAAAATGTTAGAGAAAGAAGCCTAGCTGTTTCTTGCAATACATCAAATTAAATCAAAGGTTTACATAGCCACTTAAGATACTACTCTGTGTATTCCCAATTTTGCTAGTGTGGACCCTAGTTAAGAACCACTGCACTGGTTTCAGGGGCTGACTCAAAGATGGAGGGAGGGGGGTTGCTGAGGGGTATGTGCACCCCCATCAAGAAAATCTCTAGTTTCTCTGTAGTAAAATATTAATTGGTCCAGGACTAAAGTAGAAGACAATGTGCAGTGGGATTGAACCTAAAACCATGTAGTTGCAAAGTGTATCTATCAATAATGAATTTATACACATACATAAATGTATGTATCTATCTTTCTCTCTCTCTCTCTCTCTCTCTCTCTCTCTCTCTCTCTCTCTATATATATATATATATATATGTGTGTGTGTGTGTGTGTGTATGTGTGTATGCTTGTAAGTGTACCCTTGTAAATAATGTCATCATGCCCTTTTCTCTTGGAATTTTATTCCCTTCTGACCTTGTGCCCTCCATTTGAAAAATTCCTGGGACTGCACCTGTGTTTACAACATTGAATTTTACCTGTGTACAGAGGTAGAACCTATTTGCAGCTAGGTGGGCTGGAGCAGATGTAACGTTAGGTGGTAGTCTTAGGATGTTGCCCAGTTTAACAGTACCACCTCACCTGGTCCCTGCAGTGGTATTTTTAGTAGAATTCATTCTGTTGCAAGTATTCAGGCCAGGTACTTAGTTGAAGGATAAGTTTTTCCTCTACATGCTGACAGGGGTCATGTGTATGCGTACTCCTCTTCTTCTTGGACTAAACCATTGAAGAGAAACGTAGCATATTGACCAACTGACCATTGATATAATCCTGGACAGGGTCAAACCACTGACAGCCAGGTAGACTGAGTTGTCTTTCATAATATACAAACACTGCCCGCAGCAAATTTGAATTTAAGACTTATGAAGCATGATAACCTAATGTTACCCACAGCACTATTTAGTATCTCCACTACAGTGGAACCAAGCTCCCAGAAAGCTGTCTTTCTATCACAGGTTTTAATTACAGACCTTGCCAGTACCATTAATTCTCTTGTTTATACTTTCTGTTTGAACTCACATATTTCTTTTGAATGTGGTATGAGTTTTCAGCAACACTACAATAATTCATTGCTCTGACATATCTTGTCTTTGTATTTACCTGTATTTAATCCCACCTGTATTTACCAAGGTCATTCTGAATTCTTAGGTTTAATTACTTGAATGAAGAATTTGGCAGCATTGTTCTTTTTATTTTTCTGTTTTTACATTTTGCATTCATAGAACTGTGGCCATGCTGGGGCTCTGCCTTGAAAGGAATAACTCAAACAAAACCCTAATACTCATTTCAAGCTTGATATTTAGTTAAATAGCCTCTTTTACTGAGTTGCTAATTACAGGGATATAAACAAACCAACACTAGTTGCAAAGCAGTGTGGTGGGTTTAACACAAACAAATATGCATGTGTGCACACGTGTATGCACTGTAATTCTCTAGTTTCTCTGTAGCAAAGTATTAATTGGTCCAGGACTAAAGTAGAAGACAAATGCCCAAGGTGCTGTGCAGTGGGATTGAACCTAAAACCACGTAGTTGCAAAGTGTATCTATCAATAATGAATTTACACACATACATAGATGTATGTATGTATGTATGAATCTATCTATCTTTCTCTCTCTCTCTCTCTATATATATATATGTATGTATATATATATGTGTGTGTGTGTATGTATGCATGCATGCATGTGTGTATGAGTGTATATATATATATATATAGGTTTATATGTGCATATATATGTATGAATGTATGTATGTGTGTATGCATGTATGAGTGTATATATAGGTTTATATGTGGATATGTATGTGTCTTTATATAAGTTTGTATGTGCATATATATATATATATATATATATATATATATATATATATATATATGGTCATCACTGTTTAATGTCTACTTTCCATGCTGGCATGGGTTAAATATGTATACATAGCTATAAATTTTAACCATCACTATATT
>NC_142954.1:14648136-14655015 GCF_046866305.1 Octopus bimaculoides | reverse complement strand
ATAGCAGTCAAAGAACTACTGATTCTAAACGGATGGCGATATTTATGGCACACGTTCTATGTGTGCCATAAATATCGCCATCCGTTTAGAGAAAAAATTTGTAGTTTAGAATCAGTAGTTCTTTGACTGCTATTTCTAAATTTTCAGTATGTTGGAGAAGCAACTCAATGCTAATCCCTGTATATTTATGATGATAAATGGTTTTACCGATAAAGGTTTTTTCATACTGAACTACTTGGCAAAATTGTTAATTATTAATTCTATTATTAATTGACGATTCCGTGCCCTTATTCTTGTATATTTTATATTTGATACCTCTAAGTTAGGTGGTTAAACCGTAATCCCTTCACACAGGATTTTTTTCATACGGGACTATTTGTGACGCACATGGAATAGATTTCTTTGAGATGGGATGCCTGAACTCGCTAGCCGATGAATTCGTAAGTGCCTTTCTTATCGTTGATTTTTGGTGTCGCATGGCCAAAAATTACCGTGAATTTTTTTAGAGACACTTTCAAATTTATCAGAATATCGGACTGATGATTTGGAATAGGGATTTTTCATTCTCTTAACCATGAAACGATCGTATCCGATTAACTAAAGACTTGTTTTGTTTATGCTTTCCCCTCCAGTCTCTTGTTCTATGTGTGCCATAAATATCGCCATCCGTTTAGAGAAAAATTTGTAGTTTAGAATCAGTAGTTCTTTGACTGCTATTTCTAAATTTTCAGTATGTTGGAGAAACAACTCAATGCTAATCTCTGTATATTTATGATTATATATATATATATATATATATATATATATATATATATATATTCGTTTATATTTATATAAGGGCATTACTACAGAATAATGCCACATAACAGACTTTCCAAACAAACACATTTTAGTACCGAATGCGAAGAAAGCAACTAACAGAAGAAACCAACTTTCTTTTAAACAACTCAACTATGTATCGACCGATACTAAAATATGTTTATTTGGGAAGTCTGTTGTGTGGTATTATTCTGTAGTAATGCCCTTATATAAATATTAACGAATATATACTCTTTTACTTGATTCAGTCATTTGACTGCGGCCATGCTGGAGCACCGCCTTTATATATATATATATATATATATATATATATACATACATACACACACAGACAGAGAACGTCGCCTAACACTGAGACAATGTTCATACATCAGTGTGAACACTGGAGAATTGAATTATTCAGTAGTTTAACACTTTGCTATGGCGTCAACTGTATTTGACTTTGTCCAAGAATCTGTCCCCCCCCCCCCTGACCCATCTGTCACTATTCTAAGGGTTCAGGACATTTCTATCAATACAGTTAGCCATTGGTGCAAGTAGAACTGTCATCTATTATATATATAATTCACAGGGAATTATGTTAGCAATTGCATATATATGTGTATATATGTATATATATATATATATATATATATATATCTGCCAAATTAGATTGGAGCCTGGTGTTGCCATCCGGTTTCACCAGTCCTCAGTCAAATCGTCCAACCCATGCTAGCATGGAAAGCGGACGTTAAACGATGATGATGTGTGTGTGTGTATATATGTATATATACATACATGGATGTGTGTGTGTATATATATATATATATACATATATATATAGATAGATATACATACCTACATATACATGTATATATATATATACTCACACACACATACACACACACATATATGTATGCATATATATAAGTACCTACACACGCACATACATGTGCGCACACACACATACACATGTGCACACACACACACAACATGCTTCTGCATAATCTCTGGCTGGTACATTCCATTTGCAAGGTATTGATCAACCAATCAACCACAACCTATAATATAAGGCGAAGGTGCCATACAGTAAAATTGAACCCAGTACCACACTGTTCTACACAGTCATACTTACACCTCTACACACTAATAGTAAAGAGATGTTGAGAGAGAGAGAGAGAGAAAGACAAACAAATAGACAGGCAGAAAGCGACATAGACAGACAGATACACAGATAGATAAATAGACTGAGAGAGATAAAGCTTGTAACAGAAATAAAGGGCTATAAATGAAAGTGGCGGTGGTGATGGTGGCGGTGAGGACAAATTACCAACGAAGTGATCTGACAAAGTAACAGGAAATTATTTTCGTTGTTTTTGGTGACGGATAGCATCAGGATTCCACACCATTCCACCCTTTCACACCGTTATATTTCCTTTGCGAGGAATCAGGAACCAGTGATTAGCAGATAAATTGTCTCTCGCATCAAAAATGGCCAATCAGTCTATTGTTCAAGAATGCAGGTTTCGGATAAGAAATAAAAAGAAAGGAAAAACAAACAAACCAACAAACAAAAGCAGTTTCCTTGTTTAAGTTTGAACATTTGTCCTTCGTAATATTTCTGCTACGTAGTTACATCATTACTACTACTACTACTACTACTACTACTACTACTACTACTACTATTGTTGTTGTTGTTGTTATAGCTGGTGATATGCAAAGTGTTTTAAATGCCAACTTGTTTGTTCAGTAATAAACTGATTTCTAATGGCTAAAAGAGGTGCAGAAAATTTAATAATCTTCTTCTAGATTATTTCTTTTTCTTTAATGTCAAGAATGGTGGAGTGACAAATGTCGTAAATCACAGAACTTAGTGATCGGCATTCGTTTTATGTAATATGTACACGCATTATAAGCATACACACACAGATACACATATATACATATAAACATTCATAAGCACATACATACATGTAAAATATAGGGGATTAATTAAATCTACACTAATTAACATCAAAGCACTTCTGCGTATTTTTAGCTAGACAGATTACCGTATTTTAACATGTATAAAAAACCCTTTTTTTTGTCAAAAATTAAATTTAAAAAAAATATGGGAGTTTCTTATACATGGTTAGTATTATAATCTCTTACAAAATCTTTTTCCAAATTTTAAGCCACCCCTCCTCCAAAAAAAATACGGGGTTCCTTATACATGTTAAAATATGGTGATCCAAATATTCCATCTAATTCAACCATTCCTATCATCAGCAGACAAAAGAGTTGACACAGCGGGTCACTGGTGTCAGGAACCATGCATATCTGTGTTGGCATCACTGGAATAACTGGCATAGTTTACATATATTTGGGGTGGATATCTCTTGTCTTTTCTTTTATTTGTTTGTTTGTTTCAGTCATTAGATTGGGGCCATGCTGGGGCACCACCGCCTTGAAGAATTTTTAGTCAAATGAATTGACCCCCTCCAGCCAAGAACTTATTTTTAAAATCCTAGTAGTTATTCGATTGATCTCTTTTTGCTCAATTGCAAAGTTATGGGGGATGTAAACACACCAACACCAATTATCAAGTAGTGGTGGGGGACAAACACAGACAGACAGACACACCTAATAATAATAGACTCTCCCGTTGAAGACAACGTATGAGCATTCAGCATTTCTGCTGAACAAATGATTGGTTTTTCATAGTGATCAAATGTCCATGCAGCACATTAACTCACTCTCTCCATCAAATCAACATTGTCTGAACAGGTGCCCTGTGTGCCACACGTCAGATGTCGAAGTGATCACTGAGCAATGTGAAATGAAGTGTTTTGTTCAAGAACACAACACACCACCTGTTCTAGGAATTGAACTCACTACCTCATGATTGTGAGCCTGATGCTCTAACCACTGAGCCATGTACCTTCACACACACATACACATAATTTGTGTGCTACCATGTCATTTTCACTTGTGATTGATGGCCATGTGTATGTCATATTTAAGCATGTATCTATGAATGTAACATGTAGAGAAATCATAGTGAATTCTCCAAGAAATCCCCTCTCATAACCCTTTCACATAGTTGCACTCTGTGTTCGTAGTTTTTATCATATTTAATCTTTTACTTTACTTCAAGCAATTTATGGAAACAGGAGGAAGCTTTTAGTGTTTTTAAGACTTTATTGTATTAAGAGAGAGAGAAAGAAAAAAACAACTTTGATGGAATTTATAACTCTGTGTTGAGGATATTAGCAGAGAGAAGCCATAGTTGTGTAGCAGTAAAAGATATGAAGGAATGTAGTACAGAATGGGACAGTGAACAGATTGTAAAAGACACTGTTACGAAATGGCAATGCCAGATTATTACTTCCAGGTTTATATTGAGATGATTCATCTCTGCTGAACTATTCCATTAAGAATTTATCACAACAGACCTGGGAACAAAAGTGGCCAAGAAGTGATTCCACACTCCACAAAAGTCTGGAAGTCACAGACCAGAGTTCCACAACAGCATGATATTTAACCCTTTTGCTACCAACCTACCCAAGACTACCCCTGCTTTTTATGACACAAACTTTCTATATAAAGTGATCTAAATCAAAATTTCCCATTAAAATTCTTTGTTAATTTATGTTCTAATTACCCAGATTAATAATGACCGAGATATTTCACCAAATTCTTTTATCATTTTCAGAATTAAATGAAAGAAATGCTAGTTCAACAGAAACAAAAGGGTTAAAGTCACACCCAGTTATGGGTTAGATAGAAGGTCATCATAGGAGCCAAGATGTGTTGAAATCAGAGGATGCAGCATGGTAGATGTGAAGACATACATACATACATACATCACAGCTACATCCTCATTACACGAGAAAAGCCATTGCCAAGAAGACTTACTGAAATGATTCATGATTGTTGCCATGTGATGCCCTTATATGACTTTTAAGCCCAGCCAAGCTTTTACACATTTTAATACTGGCTGGCAGGTGAAACAGGTGCCACCCTATGCACTCTCTTAACATGTCTTTTTAGACCTCCAACCGAGAGGCACACCCTTCCAAATTTTACACATATTGTGTTATGAATACATACATATGTAACATGCTTCTTTCAGTTTCCGTCTACCAAATCCACTCACAAGGCTTTGGTCAGCCTGAGGCTATAGTAGAAGACACTTGCCCAAGGTGCCATGCAGTGGGACTGAACCCAGAACCATGTGGTTGGGAAGTAAGCTTCGGCATACAGGCTTGTCCTTTTATGTGCTGGTGCCACTTGAAAAGCACTTGTGCCGATGCTGTGTTAATGCAGTCGTGCTGGTGCTGCACAAATGCACCCATGATGGTGACACGTAGGAAGCACCCAGCATACTTTGTTATGTGGTTGGCATTAGGAAGGGCACCCAGCTGTAGACACCATGCCTCAATAGACAGCTGGAGTCTGGACCGCTCCTTGCTAGCCAGCTCCGTGTCAAACCATCCAACCCATGCCAGCATGGAAAGCAAACATTAAACAATGATGATGACGATGATGGACTGATTGAATCAATGGCATCTATTTCTAGAGGCTGGGTGGATGAACAGACAACAAACTGACTTGTGACTGGATCAACGAATTCATTTAGTGAACTACTGCTCTCATCTGTAGTTGTGGTGTACATCATCATCTTCATCATCATTGTTTAATGTCTGCCTTCCATGCTGGCATTGGTGGGATGGTTTGACAAGAGCCAGCTGCACAATTTTTTTTCCTACGAGAGTTTCAGACCCCAGTAATGAACTCATTTGCATACAGCCAATCAGAGCTCACCTTGACCTTGATGTCATATTAACAACCACACTCTACCAAGTAGACTCAAGATGAAGAACGGTGTTGTAAGTCGACCAATCACCAAGTTATGCCTGATTTTAGAAGGAGACAAGTAATTAGATAGATTTGCATCTATACCTATTATCGGATTTTGTTAGGGCCCCATATGGTAAAGATGTGGATGGGAAAAATGTGAGTTGAGGGTGATGTGCTAGCAACCCTGTCCCCTTACTGTTTTAGAAAGTAAACAACAACACAAATAACTACACAGAGACAGCCATAGTTGAAATAAGAACAACAAGCATTCTTAAAAGTGAAAACAAGCATGGTCATTCCTTACCCAAGGGGCCTTGTCTTATCCCCCATCACTTGTTATGCACTCATAAGTTAGTTTGATAGTTGAGCTCTAATTGGCTGTATGCAAATGAGTTCATAACTGAGGTCCAGAACACTTGTGGGAAAAAAAAATTTCGTGAGCCAGCCAGGCAGAAGCCTAACCCAAGCAAAGCACTTGTCATATCACTCAACTGGGACATCTGTTGGGGGAAGAGTTATATTCATTTGCTGTCAGTTCCTGCCAGCTGCTGTTGAGATGTTAGGTGTTCTAGGACCCTGTACCACCGATTTCCTCTATGGTCTATTAGAGAAATGAGCTCCATGAGATGGAGTGACTACTGTAGTGAATAGTGCCAGCTATTCTCTGTGATAACGCCATCACAGTTATTATCACAGGAATATGTGACCCATCACACATGTTTCTCCCTCCACCTTCTGCTGCTTTGCCCTCCCCTTTTTTTTTCTGCCAAGAAGCTTGCTTCCCAACCGCATGGTTCCAGGTTCAGTCCCACTGCATGGCACCTTGTGAGTGGATTTGGTAAACAGAAAGAAGCCTGTTGCATATATATATATATATATATATGTATGTATATTCTTTTACTTGTTTCAGTCATTTTGACTGTGGCCATGCTGAAGAACTGCCTTTTAGTCGAAGAAATTGATCCCTGGACTTCTTCTTTGTAAGCCTGGTACATATTCTATCAGTCTCTTTTGCCAAACCACTAAGTTACAGGGACATAAACACACCAAGATCGGTTGTCAAGCAATGGTGGAGGGACAAACACAAACATATATATATATATACATACATACACACAATGGGCTTCTTTCAGTTTCTGTCTACCAAATCCACTCACAAGGCTTTGGTCAACCCAAGGATATAGTAGAAGACACTTGCCATATAGTGGGACTGAACTCAGAACCATGTGGTTGAGAAGC
>NC_142954.1:14623136-14643136 GCF_046866305.1 Octopus bimaculoides | reverse complement strand
CTGTACACTACGTTGCGGGTACAACAAAATCCAAATAAAGGACAATGGGACTTTTTTCTACAGTTGCACATGGTGGGGTTATCAACTCCACCTATATTATTTCTAATATCTCTATTATTATTATTATTACAATTATTTACACTAATATCATTTATCAATTCTTCAATTCTATTATTAGGTATATATTGGCTATTACCATCATTATTTAATTCATATCTTGATGCGTTATTAGTTGGACTTATTCTTTCCACATTTGGCATATTGATATTATATGAATTATGTCCTTGATCACTATTACTTCTGTTGGAGTTGGGCCTATCATCAACTTCAGTTAAAACTGTAACATCATTACTGATATATTCTAATTGTTGGTTGAAATTATGGTTTATAGGACTAAGTATATTGCTACTATCTTCATAATTTCTTTCGTTATTGTTATTTTCACTTCTATTTGTATAATTATTGGTAGCATCATTATTGGTATTAGATGGATTATTATTTGCATTCATATGGCCACTATTTGTAATTTCATTAATTCTAGCTGACTTGATGTTTTTTTTGTTTAACCTAGCTATGATTGTACCTACATTAGGAAGGGTAGAGTAAGAAATTCTGATTTTATGACAAGAGAAGATTTTACTATATCTGTGAGAAGAAGGGAAATTTTTTTGTAAAATATTCATGAATTTTTTATAAATATTTGTGGATATTGCACAGTTGAAGGGTATATTTAACCAGATAGAATTTTTATTTTTTCTCTTAAATTTATTGTGTGGGTGGGTATGGGGTGTGCTATGATTACTATTATTTTCTAGTACAATATTATTATTGTGATTAGTAGTTCTTTTAGTTGTGGGATGTTTACTATTTTTGTTATTTGATTCAACATTACTGTCTATTAACATAGGTTTATTATTAGCGTTAGTATATAGTTTGCTATTAAGTTTACTATTAAAATGCACTTTATTACTTTTCTTATTAGTTAGATTTTTAGGTAAATAGGGTTGTTTTATATTTGGTCCATTGTTGTTACTATTTAAGTTATTAGGTCTGTTATAACATCTATGATTATTATTATTATTATTATCTCTATTATTGCTGTTATTGTTGCCATGTGCACCACTATCACTATTATTATTATTATTATTATTATCTGTATCAAGAAGAGATGTTCTACCAGGGTTAAGGAAAGCAATATTTTGAGTATATTCAGCTTTAGACAAGGCCATATTATAGTAGCTAGAATTAGAATTAAATATATCAATGTTGGAAGATAATTTAGTAATTCTTTCAGAAATATTATTAACTAAAGAATTTAATACATTAGGTGGATGATTGGATAATCTACTTACATATCTAGTAGTTTCATTTTCTTTTCTATATGGGTGGTATAATCTAGTTTCTATGTTGAGAGTGGTATCTAAGAAATTTACAATTTTATTACCATATTCATAAGTAATGTCTAAGTTAAAACTTTTAAAAAATTTTCTGATTTTCTTTCTTATTCTCTCAATGAATGAGTTGCTATTACTAGGGATGATGAATAAAGCATCATCTCTATATAGACCACCTTTTAGTTCATATATATATATATGTATGTATGTATGTCATTATTCAGTTTATTTCAAGATTTCTTGCCTATAGACAAAGAGCTAGTTTCTAACCTAATCCAAGGTTCCTTCATTGGAATTTCAACAGGGTATGTATGTACATATGTGCAGATTTGTATGTTTTATGTATGTATTATCAAGCATTTAGTTGCATATCTAGATATGCTCATATATGTATTTCAATGATAAACTTCTAGAAAGTTTTTTATGTATGTATGTATGTATCTCTCTCTCTATCTCTCTCTCTCTCTCTCTCTCTCTCTCTGTATGTATGTATGTATGTATCTATCTATCTATCTAGCTCTCTCTATGTATGTATGTATGTATGTATATACACACACATGCTCACATAGAATTATTCCTTTGTTAGCAAATGGAGATTTTATCCAAATACTTGCAATGGAATGTCTTGCACCAGAGTGAAGTGCGAGTCACATGTGGTAGATAAATTATTCCTACTATAGGTACAAGACCTTGAAATTTAGGGGAGGAGGCTAGATGTCTACATTGACCCCTTTGCTTGATTGGTATTCATTTTATTGACCTTGAAATGATGAAAGGCAAAGATGACTATGGTTGTGTTTGAAACCAGAATTGAAAGGAATATCACTAAGCATTTTGTCTGGTGAGCTTTTGATTCTGCAGCTTACCGTTTTGTGGTGCGAGAAAAATGGAACAACTTACAGATCCTCCCTGGCCATCCCCAAAACCAGGTACTTTCTTTCTGACAGGATTTTGTGCAGTTTCTGTCTACCCAGAAAGACTGGTGTTCACTGGAGCTCTGGTTGAAGGCCCACACCTCAGGTGATACACGATGGCATACCAAACCACAAGACAATATAATTTCGTGTGGATGATTTTCATGTGTGTGTGTAAAGATATGCTTGCGGAAATATAAGATTAATTGAGGGTGTGGAGAGAGGGGAAGGGGAGAGAGAGGAAGGAGGGAGTGAGAGACAGAGAGAGACAATAGAGAAAGAGAGTACACAGAGGACAAATTGGTACTTGTAAATATTTAATTTAGATAGATTCTTTTACTCTTTTATTTGTTTCAGTCATTTGACTGTGGCCATGCTGGAGCATCACCTTTAGTCAGGCAAATCGACCCCAGGACTTATTCTTTGGATGCCTAGTACTTATTCTATCAGTCTCTTTTGCCGAACCGCTAAGTTACTAGGACGTAAACACACCAGCTTCAGTTGTCAAGCGATGTTGGAGGGACAAACACAGACACACAAACACACACATATATACATATACATATATACGACGTGATTCTTTCAGTTTCCGCCTACCAAATCCACTCACAAGGCTTTGGTCGGCCCGAAGCTATAGAAGACACTTGCCCAAGGTGCCACACAGTGGGACTGAACCTGGAACCATGTAGTTGGTAAGCAAGCTACTTACCACACAGTCACTCCTGCGCCTATAGAGAATATAAACTTATAGAATCTCTTAAAGCTGTTTCTAGAATAGGTAAGCATGCAGATCATGACACTGAGTCAGGATATATGAGGTAAGTATTCTGTCATCAGAGGTAGAGAAGTCAGAGAGTATCAAAATGAAGAATATCCCCAGTTGTGGATATCAGTACTTTGAAGTTTGTTGAAAAATGAAGTTAGAATCAGAATGAAAAATAGATGCATTCCATGGTTGAATAAATGATAAAGTTATGTGTAAGGTCCATTAGCAGTTTCAAAGGTGAATATTTAATGATAATCCATGGCAAAGGATAATGGAAGTTACCAGTTCCATTTTTGACTAGAGAGTGAATTAGGATTGAGTAGGAATAATATGATACAGTGTGAAAGAAAGATAGAATGGTAGATGCATGAGAGGAGATAGAGACTGGTCAGTATAGCGAGGCTGTGTTTGGCGAAAGAGGTTAGGAGATATATACACACACACAGACAGAAAAATATGAGATGGAAAACAGCAGATGTCAGATACTTTCATTTCAAGATTGACCACTGGGGGTTGGCTAGAGTCATTAGAGAAGTAACCTATGGTATAATTATAAACGGCACATTTTAGCCATTTCTCCATATACTGAAAAACAACGAACAACCTTAATTGATTCTCGAACCATATTGGGTTCTGGTCAGAGGTGTCCACATCATTCTGACAGCCTCCAGAGAAACAACTAGCCAAACTGTTTATATACTCATAAGAATGGGAGTGAGGGTTAAGATAGTAATAAATAGCTGTAAAAGATAATGAAGTTCTCAAATTATAGCCCTAAGTACAGAGAGGTGAGGGGAAATTTAGACAGTGGTGCTAGAAATAGATGCCAATAACACTAATTAGAATTTTAAAATTTGTAGTGTTAGTCAGTGAATGCTCATTGGGAATAGATGAATAAGAAATACAAAAATAAGAAAAATAAAAAGACTTTTTTTACTAAGTTCTAGTAGAGTGAAATTATAGGGCCCAGTAATAATCTTTTCTACTCTAGGCACAAGGCCTGAAATTTTGGGGTAGGGGGCCAGTTGATGAGATCGATCCAGTATGCAACTGGTACTTAATTTATTGACCCCGGAAGGATGAAAGGCAAAGTCGACCTGTGTGGAATTTGAACTCAGAATGTAAAGACAGACGAAATACTGTTAAGCATTTCGCCCAGCGTGCTAATGATTCTGCCAGCTCGCTGCCTTACAAGTATAGTAATAATAGACAATAAATGTACGCATGTATTTATGTATGTATGTATGTATACATATGGATGTATTTATCTTTTATGTTTTACTTGTTTCAGTCACTGAAGTGTGGCCATGCTGGGGCACCTCCTTGAAGAATTTTTAGCTGAATGAATCAACCCCAGTACTTATTCTTTGTTAAGTCTGGTACTTATTCTATTCGTCTCTCTTGCCGAACTGCTAAGTTATGGGGATGTAAACATACCAATACTAGTTGTCAAGTAGTGGTGGGGTCAACAAGCATAGACACAAACACATACACACACACACACACACACACACATACAGAGTGGGCTTCTTTCAGTTTCCATCTACCAAATACATTTACAAGGCTTTAGTTGGCCTGGGGCTATAGTAGAAGACACTTGCCCAAGGTACCATGCAGTGGGACTGAACCCAGAACCATGTGGAAGGAAAGCAAGCTTCTTAGCACTCAGCAACACTTGTATATGTGCGTGTGTGTGTATATATATATATATATATATATATATATATATATATATATATATATAGAGAGAGAGAGAGAGAGAGAGAGAGAGAGGGAGATAGAGATGGATGGATGAATGGATGGATAGATGGATAGATAAATAAATAGACAGACAGATAGATAGATGGATGGATAGATAGATAGATAGACAGAGAGACAAATAGATATTTAGATAGCTACCCAGGGCCTCCATTGGTCAAGATTGAACTTGCATCTGCACATATATGTGCAAACCTGGACAAGCGTTGAGGTAAGTTGGCTACTACCCCATGCAGACAACTTTGTCTTATCCACATAACTGATGTTTATCCAAGAGAAAGACTACGGACTTGGGCCAAGAGAGATCGAAATTTGTGTCATAAATACCATTGTTGTCAGAATGTAAAGAACCAGAAGAAATACCACTAGGCATCTTACCCAACTATCTAACAGTTCTACCAATCCACAGTACCTTTTTATCAACTTTATAAAGAACAAACGACAAAGGTGACATCACTAGGGTTTGAACTCGTGGTGTAGAGATTCACAATGAATACCATGAAGCAAGGCTCTAACAACTCTACCAATTTGGTGTCATTGATAAATTGAAGATTATTACAGAAACATGATTTATTATTTAAATAAACAACAGCAGATAATTGTTATATCAGGCATAAAATAATCTATAACTTAATTGATATGTCATTGTCATCATTGTATGCCGTTTTACATGCCATGTTCACTGATATATAGGATATCATAATGAGCATGCAGCCGGAGTAATATTGATAATTTGATAACTGAGATATCATCACCAGCATATAAAATCATGGAATACCGGTACAGAACTGATAACGTCATCTTTGACACTAGCGTCATCGTCATCACTATCATTGCAAACTATCATGATCACTATCATCATCCTAACAGTGACTTTTCTCATCATCATCATCATCAACATCATCATCATCATAAATATCATTGCAATTGTCATCATGACCGCCATCATTGCCATGCCTACCACAATCACCACCCCCACCCCCAACATCAATCACCACTGGTAATGCTGATGTGTTGCAAAATAGAAGGGTATGGATTAACTGTTTTGACCCCAAGTCACCTGAGATTGAACCCCTGGTTCCGTGATATAGACTTCCCTGTTTTAAAATGTTCCAAATTAAAACCTTCCATCAAAATTTCACACTAATTTATGTTGCAAACACTAAATTGATAACGACAGAGTTATTTTAATGAATTCTTTATTATTTTCAAAACTAATTAAAGCAAGAGCCGGCAAAAACGAGTAGCTCCTGTAATTCAAAGGGTCAGCCTTGACACATCCTGTGTCACGCTCAATCTCCAAGAGCCATGTTAAGGGTATGTGTGTCTGTAGAGTGGCCAGCCGCTTACACGTTCATTTCATGAGGAGGCTGTTCCATTGATCAATTCAACTGGAACCCTTACCATTCTAACCGACAGAGTGCCAGTCAGTTTAAAACCCTTCATTAACATTTCCTGTTAATTTATGTTTTAAAAACACCAGATTAATAATCCTTTCTAATATAGGCACAAGGCCTGACATTTTGGGGGAGGGGTTAAATTGATTACATTGATCCCAGTGTTCAACTGGTACTTAATTTATTGACCCTGAAAGGATGAAAGGCAAAGTCGACCTTGGTGGAATTTGAACTCAGAACATAGTGACGGGCAAAATACCACTAAATATTTCATCCAGCGTGCTAACGATTATGCCAGCTCACTGCCTTGGTTTCAAATTTAGCCACAAGGGCAGTAGTTTTAGGGGAAGGGATAAGTTGATTTCATTGACCCCCAGTATTTCATTGGTATTTAATTTATTGACCCCAGAAGGATGAAAGGCAAAGTCGACCTTGGTGGAACTTGAACTCAGAACATAGTGACGGGCGAAATACCACTAAGCATTTCGTCCTGCTTGCTAACAATTCTACCAGCTTGCCGCCTTATCCCAGCTTAAAAATGACAAAGTTATTTTACTAAATTCTTCAATATTTTCAAAATTAACCAAAACAAAGACAGAACATATCAGCAGAAATATGGTAACAGAAGGGTCAATGGCTGTAATGAGTTGCTTCTTGAAAGTTTGCTGGTCATGTGACTGCTCCCTATATTTTGGAGGGGCAGGGGTAAAATGAGGTGGGTAAATTAGTTGATGCCTTATGGTATTTATTTTGGGTTTTTGCATTCTGAGTTCAATGTTGTTGAGGTTAACTTTATTTTTCCCCTTCCAGGCATTAAATGAATTATCAATCCAAGTTAATGAACAAGCAGGATTGTTAGAGCATTTGACAAAACGGTTTGTTCTTTGAGCTCTTTTCATTTTCTGGACCCAGGCAGATGTGGTGTGCTTGTCTGTCTGTCTGTCTACTTTTCTTTCATCATCATTATAATTTAACTTCTAAAGGTGATGAGCTGGCAGAGTTGTTAGTATGCTGGACGAAATGCTTAGTGGTACTTCACCCATTGCTATGTTCAGAGTTCAAATTTCGCCAAGGTTGACTTTGCCTTTCATCCTTTCAGGGTCAATAAAATAAGTACCAGTTGAACACTGGGGTCGATGTAATCGATTCATCCCCACCTCCCAGGCTGCCCTTATGGTAAAAATTTAAAATAATTATCATTTAACTTCCACTTTTCCATGCTTGCATGGGTTTGATGGTGGTTATCAAGGCAGGTTTTCTTTAGCTGGATGCTTTCCTGTTGCCAACCCTTACCTCTTTCCAAGGAAGACATAGTCTCACAAAATATTGGACATAAATGATACTGCCTGTATGAAAAGTGACACTCATTAATGACTATAATGTGATGTCAAGACAAGGAGACACAAACACACACACTCATGCATGCTCACGTGTATTCCTCAGACTATTCTTTTCCTTCTTCCTGGAGCTTTCCTCTTCCTGGAGCTTTCCTCTTCCTGACAAAGAGCCATGCCTGAAACATCACACTCCCTCCTTTTTCCACCTTAATCTTGCTCTAAGCATTAACCTAATAGATTCACTGTGTATGTCCTTTTTGATTTTTGCTGTTTTTCCTGTTTTTGTTTTTGATTTTTGATTTACCTATATTTTTTGTTATCTTTATCATATTCATAGTATATTATAATATAAATAAATTATTGAATTGTCAATTGAATCTCTTTATTTATTATTTTTATATGTATGTATGTATGTATATATATATATATATATATATATATATATATATATATATATATATATATATATATATATACACTCTCTCTTTTACTTGTTTCAGTCATTTGACTGCGGCCATGCTGGAGCACCGCCTTTAGTCGAACAAATCGACTCCAGGACTTATTCTTTGTAAGCCTAGTACTTATTCTATCGGTCTCTTATGCCGAACCGCTAAGTTACGGGGACGTAAACACACCACCATCGGTTGTCAAGCGATGTTGGGGGGACAAACACAGACACACAAACACACACACACACATATATATATACATATATACGACGGGCTTCTTTCAGTTTCCGTCTACCAAATCCATTCACAAGGCTTTGGTCGGCCCAAGGCTATAGTAGAAGACACTTGCCCAAGGTGCCACGCAGTGGGACTGAACCCGGAACCATGTGGTTGGTAAGCAAGCTACTTACCACACAGCACCTATATATATATATATATATATATATATATATATATATATATATATATATATATATATATATATATATATATATAAATTATACTATTTTATAGATATTGTTATTTATTAACAATACTCGGAGACAGGCTAGACTCGAAGTGCTCAAATTGAGCTAAGTTCCAATTTATAATTCGAGTGGAGGCAATACGAGTGGAAACTAGAGGAACATGACTCAGCAGAATATTCAATATATATGCACACTTCGACATTATTAAAGCGGCATACAGCTCAACATAACAGAAGTATTAATAAGATACAAGCATATAGACATATACATATTTTTATAAGCCCGGAAATATCCAAAAATATTTTAAAACATTTATAAATACAAAGGCATTTTAAAAAATATATAAGTAAAATAAGTACAAAATATAAACATAAGATACAAAAAGGTCGATATTATATAAGACATAGTGAGTTATAAATTCACACGATATACTATAGAGGAATTAGAATTTAGAGGTCAGAATACAAGCACGTAGAATATTTAAAACACTTAGATATTTAAAAATATATAAGAACATTTATGAATACATAGGCATTTCAAAATAGAATACGTTGATATGAAATAGGATATAGTAAATTATAAGTTCATAGGATGTGTTATAAGGACTAAAGATTTCAAGTTACAACACAATGCGAGTGGAAAGTGGAAAGTGAGACATTTTACAGCATTAAACGGACATACTCAAATTAGAGACAATGTTCAATGGATCCACTAGTTTCATCTACGGGCCGTTTCGGAAACGTGTCAGTTAATATGGCATGGATTTCATATCTTAAAAGAACCAGACACAGATTAGGGGAGTGTCTGGTTCTAAACATAAGGGCTATACATAGAGGGGACAAACAAGGGATTAAGTCGATTACATCGACCCCAGTGTGTAACTGGTACTTAATTTATCGACCCCAAAAGAATGAAAGGCAAAGTAAACCTCTTTCAGTTTCTGTTTACCAAATCTCCTCACAAGGCTTTAGTTGGTCCAGGATGTTATAGCAGAAGACATTGACTGACGGTGCCACATAGAGGAATGACCAAACAAAGAACTATGTGGTTGGGAAGCAAACTTCTTACCACACACTTTGTCTATCTAGCAGACAAAGAATATCTTGTAAAAGGTACCCAAAGGACTGCAACAGCAGGGAATCACTTTTGTGTTTTCACATGAAAATGTCATGACAAGAACATAATCATAGTCAGAGAAGTGACCAAACATTGATTGTGATCTGATGACATTGAAAGGATGTCCAGGAAATCCATATTGGTAGCAATATCAGTGGATTAAATCTCATCAGCATCTACTACAGAGCTGGGGGTGAACGTTAAATCAAATCCATTGATGTTATTTCTGTATCAAGGATGGTGTTAGCAATTTTTTGGTTGATGCTGGTGGTGTGTAAAAAGCACCTTTCGAGTGTTGGGCCTCATGGAGGCAACGTCAAATGACCGAGACCTTTGGCATTATGCTGTGCTAGAGAAGAAGACCCATCAAGCCTAATGAAACCGTAGTCATGGCAGATACTGGTGTCACACAAATGGCAGCCATGCCAGTGGTACATAAAAACACCCATTACACTCACGGAGTGGTTGGCATTAGGAAGGGCATCCAGCCATAGAAACCATGCCAAATCAGACTGGAGTCTGGTGCAGCCTTCCAGCAGTAGTCAAACCGTCCAACCCATGCCAGCATGGACAATGGACGTTAAATGATGATGATGAGAAGAAGAAGAGGCTTTCATAATTCCTTCCACTTTCTATGATAAGCACAAGGCCTGAAATCTGTAGACCAGGACTTCGTTAATTGTATCAAACCCAGGACTTACCATTGCTCAACTGGTTCTTATTTTATTGACCCCCAAAAGGATGAAAGGCAAAGTTGATCTCAGTGGTATTTGAACTGAGAACATTAAATCCAGATGAAATGCCACTAAACATTTTGTCCAAAGCAAAAATGATTCTGATGGCTTGCTCTTCTTGGTTGAGATTAGAAAAACTGCACAGCTTCACACTAAAAAATAGAGCTAGAATTGACTGAGAGTTCATCATAATTATTCCAGCTGGATATTGACATTTTAAGTTCTCTGTCCAGTTGATCTAGCCAAACATTTTGGCATCAAAAATAGGAGTTATCTCTCAAAACATTATAAACCCAATTTTGAGACAGAGACGAGAAACTGGTGAGATTTGAACAATATATCTAGTATTTACTGGGTAACTGACTTACCAATTCCAATACAGAACACCTGTCATGTTATCTTTTCAAATTAGTTCCTGCTAATTTATCATTTTATCTTCACAAAATCATTAGCCATTCGCTTGCAGCTATGAGGCTAGCTCCTTCAACTCAGCATCCCACACAAATGGAACCCCATCTCGGTTCAATGTTTATTTACTTATTTTGTTTTAGATCATGTTTCCAACTTGGGTGGAACGAATACTGCTAAGGACTTTGTTTGAATGCACCAGTTTAAGATGACAAGCTGGCCAAATCATGAGCATGCAGGGCAAAATGCTTCATCCATTACATCCATCTTTACATTCTGAGTTCAAATCCCGCAGAGGTTGATTTTGCCTTTTATCTCTTCAAGGATCAATAAAATAAGTACCTGTAATCAACTTATCCCCTCCCCCAAAATTTCAGGCCTACTGCCTTTAGTAAAAAGGATTATTATTATCATTGTTTTAACCCATATATGCCCATAAAAAAATGAAGTCTTAAAATTTCACTGTATTTAAATTAAACGTTATGGTAAGCTTTCACAATCTGGAAGAGAAGGACAGTATGCAACTGTTAGCTACAGGTTTCGACTACCTACTGAGCATTTCATATGCTCAATCAGATGCTTCCTGGCTAGTTCAAGTCCAAACAAGTAGGAGCAGGTTTTGCATTGCGAAAACGCAACCAGGGCTTCATCAATATCTATGGTATTTAGAATATTCCTACATCATATTTCAGGTGATGTGTTCTAATTGTAGTAATTAAGCTTCTCATAGTCATGTGTCGTGCTAAAAAGTACAGAAGCGTATCATCAGCAGATGAGAATTGTCCAGCAGTAGTGAGGAAACTTCTTGCCAGTTTCCACTGTGTTTCTGTGCTCCTCAGCACTATGCATCTATATGTGAAGCTTTCTTGAGATGAATATCACTGCCGTGTGGCTTTCCTCAGAATATATATATTCAAGTAAGATACACAAAATGCTATTTTAATAATACTACCGCTGGGGATAATTTTGCCTTCCATCCTCTTGGGATTGATAAAATAGTACCAGTTGAGCTCTGAAGTTGATGTAATCAATTTACCCAGCCCTGAAATTGTTGGCCTTGAGCCAAAATTTGAAACCATTATTATTATTATTATTATTATTATTCAGATCACCGTCTGGAATCGAACTTGGAATCTTGGGGTTAGTAGCCTGTGCTCTTAACCACTACACCATATGCTCATGGGTATATATATATATATATATATATATATATATATATATATATATATATATATATATATATATATATATATATATATATATATACATATATATATATATATACATATATATATATATATATATACATATATATATATATATATATATATATATATATATATATATATATATATATATATATATATATATATATATATATATATATATATATACATATATATATATATACATATATACATATACATATACATATACATATATATATATATATCCATAAAATGTAAATAATGTACATAATTCCTCATCTCTTAAATATAGAACAGTATTTCATCTGTCTTTATGTTCTGAGTTCAATTCTGCCAACGTTGATTTTACCTTTCATTCTTTCAGGGTCGATAAATTAAGTACCAGTAAAACACTGGGGTTGATTTGATCGACAAGCCCCCTCCCACCAAAATTTCAGGCCTTGTGCCTTTAGTGGAAAAGATTATTATTACTTTATTGTGTCCGGGGAGGGTCATTCTCTTTTAGTGCCTTATTACGTATGTAACACACTCACTGGTTCGATTTCCACTCATTTACTTATTTATTTTTTCTGAAACTTTTGTTGCATCTTGTAACCTTTCCAATAGTGATTATTTTTATTGTTTCTTACCTGAGGTTCCAGTGATATCTTTAGCTTTGAGATCTTTAGCCTTCTTCACTTCAATAATGAGTCGACCCACTGCTGGTTGGTAGCAAAGCGAGAGAAGCAGCTCACCAAGCTTGCCCTGCAGGGAAGAAGGAAAACAAAAGATAGTAGGAGATCAGAAGAGAAAGGAAAAGTTGATGAACAATTAGAGATAATAGATTGGTAGAAGCGAAGAATCAGCAGGTGTAATAAATAGATATATTGATGGACAAATGGATTGGTGTAATTGCAGAAATGACAAACAGACAGAAATAACAAATGGTTATGGTACACTACAGAGATATAATAGGTAGATCGATGGATAGAATTTCCAGCTCAGATATAATTCTACAATGATAAAAGCGCTGAGTTCTATAGTTGCTACCACTACCACCTTAACCACTCTTCCACCCCTACTAACACTACCATCATTATTGTACATCTACTGAATGATCTCCGTCATATTCTTGATGGCCTCGATATCCACTCTTGAACCTGGAATGGGTGAAATGGGCTGCTCCTCTTCTGATATCTGGTGTGAAGTGCATGGTGCATGGTGCATGCCAAGCGCCTTGATAGGTGCCAATGCAGCTGATGCATGACCCTCAGTCGAGAACAGTGTTGGTTGAGGAGATTGACTGGGGTGTTACATCTGTCAAATGGTAATGCAGGTGTCCCAAAGTAAGCTCAGTGTGGATGGAGACCACATGTTGAGCAAAAAGGTAAAAGCTCACTTGATCTCTGTTTTCCCATCAAGTGTGTGTGAGAGATCATCACTACTTAACATCTGTTTTCATGCTGGCATGCGTAGGACAATTTGACAGGAAGTGGCAAGTTAGAAGACTGCCCTAAGGCCTGTTATCTACTTTAGCATGGTTCCCACAGAGCTGGAAATTGCCAACCACAAGGTGTACTGGATGCTTTTTATGAGGCACCAGCAACACTACAGTCACCAAGTAACTTGCCAAAGATGACCATTCAGCGGGGGGGGGGGGGTAGTATTGGGGGACAGAAGCGGTTTCATGCATTTGAAGAGAGACATGACTACCTCAGATGGAAAGAAAGATGGTGAAGATGTGACACAGGGAAGGTAGGGGCAGTTCTTTGTGTATTGCTATACATTTAATAATCTGACCTCAGATGGAAAGAAAGATGGTGAAGATGTGACACAGGGAAGGTAGGGGCAGTTCTTTGTGTATTGCTATACATTTAATAATCTGACCTCAGATGGAAAGAAAGATGGTGAAGATGTGACACAGGGAAGGTAGGGGCAGTTCTTTGTGTATTGCTATACATTTAATAATCTGACCTCAGATGGAAAGAAAGATGGTGAAGATGTGACACAGGGAAGGTAGGGGCAGTTCTTTGTGTATTGCTATACATTTAATAATCTGACCTCAGATGGAAAGAAAGATGGTGAAGATGTGACACAGGGAAGGTAGGGGCAGTTCTTTGTGTATTGCTATACATTTAATAATCTGACCTCAGATGGAAAGAAAGATGGTGAAGATGTGACACAGGGAAGGTAGGGGCAGTTCTTTGTGTATTGCTATACATTTAATAATCTGACCTCAGATGGAAAGAAAGATGGTGAAGATGTGACACAGGGAAGGTAGGGGCAGTTCTTTGTGTATTGCTATACATTTAATAATCTGACCTCAGATGGAAAGAAAGATGGTGAAGATGTGACACAGGGAAGGTAGGGGCAGTTCTTTGTGTATTGCTATACATTTAATAATCTGACCTCAGATGGAAAGAAAGATGGTGAAGATGTGACACAGGGAAGGTAGGGGCAGTTCTTTGTGTATTGCTATACATTTAATAATCTGACCTCAGATGGAAAGAAAGATGGTGAAGATGTGACACAGGGAAGGTAGGGGCAGTTCTTTGTGTATTGCTATACATTTAATAATCTGACCTCAGATGGAAAGAAAGATGGTGAAGATGTGACACAGGGAAGGTAGGGGCAGTTCTTTGTGTATTGCTATACATTTAATAATCTGACCTCAGATGGAAAGAAAGATGGTGAAGATGTGACACAGGGAAGGTAGGGGCAGTTCTTTGTGTATTGCTATACATTTAATAATCTGACCTCAGATGGAAAGAAAGATGGTGAAGATGTGACACAGGGAAGGTAGGGGCAGTTCTTTGTGTATTGCTATACATTTAATAATCTGACCTCAGATGGAAAGAAAGATGGTGAAGATGTGACACAGGGAAGGTAGGGGCAGTTCTTTGTGTATTGCTATACATTTAATAATCTGACCTCAGATGGAAAGAAAGATGGTGAAGATGTGACACAGGGAAGGTAGGGGCAGTTCTTTGTGTATTGCTATACATTTAATAATCTGACCTCAGATGGAAAGAAAGATGGTGAAGATGTGACACAGGGAAGGTAGGGGCAGTTCTTTGTGTATTGCTATACATTTAATAATCTGACCTCAGATGGAAAGAAAGATGGTGAAGATGTGACACAGGGAAGGTAGGGGCAGTTCTTTGTGTATTGCTATACATTTAATAATCTGACCTCAGATGGAAAGAAAGATGGTGAAGATGTGACACAGGGAAGGTAGGGGCAGTTCTTTGTGTATTGCTATACATTTAATAATCTGACCTCAGATGGAAAGAAAGATGGTGAAGATGTGACACAGGGAAGGTAGGGGCAGTTCTTTGTGTATTGCTATACATTTAATAATCTGACCTCAGATGGAAAGAAAGATGGTGAAGATGTGACACAGGGAAGGTAGGGGCAGTTCTTTGTGTATTGCTATACATTTAATAATCTGACCTCAGATGGAAAGAAAGATGGTGAAGATGTGACACAGGGAAGGTAGGGGCAGTTCTTTGTGTATTGCTATACATTTAATAATCTGACCTCAGATGGAAAGAAAGATGGTGAAGATGTGACACAGGGAAGGTAGGGGCAGTTCTTTGTGTATTGCTATACATTTAATAATCTGACCTCAGATGGAAAGAAAGATGGTGAAGATGTGACACAGGGAAGGTAGGGGCAGTTCTTTGTGTATTGCTATACATTTAATAATCTGACCTCAGATGGAAAGAAAGATGGTGAAGATGTGACACAGGGAAGGTAGGGGCAGTTCTTTGTGTATTGCTATACATTTAATAATCTGCTTTGCTTTTTCCATTCCAAGATTATCATGAATTTTTATCACAGGAGTGGGCCTGTCAAACTAGGATATATGAAAAGGTTGTATAAAATATGGATGAAGAGACAGACATGTTCTTGTCACATAACAAAGACTTGCAGATCAGGAAAAATCTAATCATGGAAAGTCGCAGTGGCTATCCCAGTTGGAACTGGAAGAGATCTCCGAAATAGTGAAAGATGAATAAGATGGCTATGTAGACGAGAAAATAAAATAAAAATAGCAGAAAGATCAATAATCGTCAGGAGAGTGATAATAATAATAACTAAGAGGAAAATAAGTTTTGCTTCATAGAATGAATTTACTTCATGGAATGAATTAAGGCAGTGAGCTGGCAGAAATGTTAGCATGCCGGGCGAAATGCTTAGTGGTATTTCGTCTGCTGCTACGTTCTGAGTTCAAATTCCGCCAAGGTCGACTTTGCCTTTCATCCTTTTGGGGTCGATTAAATAAGTACCAGTTACGCACTGGGATCGATATAATCGACTTAATCCGTTTGTCAGTCCCCTCTGTGTGTGGCCCCTAGTAAAGAAATAAGAATGAAAGAATGCTACAGAGGAGGAAATGAACTTATACTATAACAGGTAAATGAGACCAGGTGTGATCATATCGGACGTAAAATAAATAAATAAAAATTAGAAACTATGTAAGATCTTAGATTCTATTGTGCAATACCTTGTGATAATAGTGTAGATATGTGGTGGTACAATGACTCACGGTCATAGGATCGCGGTTTCGATTCCCAGATTGGACATTGTGAGTGTTTATAGAGCGAAAAAACCTAAAGCTCCACAAGGCTCCAGCAGGGGATGGTGGCGAACCCTGCTGTACTCTTTCACCACAACTTTCTCTCACTCTTTCTGTTGTACCTGTATTTCAAAGGGCCGACCTTGTCACACTCTGTGTCATGCTGAACCTCCTGGAGAACTATGTTAAAGGGTACACATGTCTGTGGAATGCTCAGCCGCTTGCACATTAATTTCACAAGCAGGCTGTTCCATTGATCGGATCGACTGGAACCCTAGTCATTGTAACCAACGGAGTGCCGTAGTGTAGATATCAAAAGCATTGAACAAACTAAGAAATATCAGGATTTAACAAGAAGGATGAAGACTAAGACAACAATTATTCTTGTGGTATTTGGCGCATTTGGCACAAGACCCAAACCGAGAGCCTCAAGGAAATCAGAATTAAGATTTGTATAGTTGAAAAATGCCATTCTGTATTCTACAAGAATCCTAAGAAAGATTCTTGAGATTTGAGGAAGTTTGTTGCTACTAAACTACAAAATAACATTCTTCTTTTTTAAAGCCTGGTTCTTATTCCCAGTCTCTTTTGCCGCTAAGTTATGGGGATGCAAACAAACCAACACTGGCTGTCAAGCAGTGGTGGGACACAGACATACACACACACACACACACACACACACACACACACACAAGAGACTTCATTCAGTTTCCATTTACAAAAACCACTCACAAGGCTTTGCTTGGCCTGAGGCTAGAAAACATTTGCCCAAGGTACCATGCAGTGGGACTGAACCCGGAACCATGTGGTTGGAGAACAAACTTTTTACTACACAAGCCACACCTGCACCTCATGATAATAATAATTTTGATAATAATTTTCTTACCCTTGATTGAATGAATAACAATTGAAATTTTGACATTGGACTCCATAACTTGTGTGGTTTCAGGATTTACACAACATAGAATGCTACTTTTTATTGTTGTATAAAACCCAGTTTGGCTTTGATTCATTACATCTGTACTATATGGTAAGTAGCCTTCAAATGACAATAAAGGAGCCTCTTTACAGCGGCATGACCTGCTTGAAATAGCAGTCAAATCTCTTTCAACTTCTAGCCATTTAACCCTTTTGGTACCAACTCGCTTGAAACTGCCTCAAAAGTTCTGAATTAAAATCTTCCACCAAACCTTAGTCACAATTTATGTTCCTAAGACTAGCTTATTGATAACTAAGTTCTTTGTTATATTCTAAATTAATTGAAAGAAACACAGAGCATCTCAAAAGAAATATGGTAACAAAATGGTTAAAATATATAATAGAGAAACAATTCTTAACCATTTTGATACCAAACTGGCTGAAACCACCTCTGGCTCTGTAGTACAAATGTCTTGTTTTCAAAAGTTCTGAATTAAAATCTTCCACCAAACCTTAGTCACAATTTATATTCTTAACACTAGCTTAATGATAACAAAGTTATTTTGTTAAATTCTTTGTTATATTTAAAATTAATTGAAAGAAACACAGAGCATCTCAAAAAAGAAATATGGTAACAGAAGGGTTAATGTATATCTTAGTGTTGCTAAGAGTGTCTTATGTTACTCTCCAAGGTTCCAATCAACTGTATGAGAATTTAGATCTCAGACATAATTCTACAATGATAAAATGTCCTCCTGCCCTAGTTATTTAGCCTCTACCACCAAACTTCATCACCACCATTCCCCACCCACCCGTCCAATTTACATTACCACTTTAAACTCTTCTGTTCAGTTTGGTTGAACCGAAATGTTATATAGAGATAGACAGGCAGCATCAGATCACTGAACAAGAACACTCAGATAAGTATTGACTAGATCAACACACACACACCCACACATGTGCGCGCGCACACACATCTATACATACACATATTTATCTTATGCATATACATACACATATTTATCTTTTGTGGCCTTCATCCTCATTATAACAGAAACAGCAACAACAGAAAAAAAACAAAACAATAACGATGATCTTGAAATAAATCCATTCTCTTTGGTCTGGTTCCGTTTCTATTGATTTACCATATTTTGTTTTTATCTTTATTTCTCCCACACTTACCCCTCTCCCAACAATTACTATCAACCCCCTGAAGTCATTTCATATTCATCTACTTGTTCTTTTTTCAGTTTTCTTCTTTTTCTGCATTATTATTATTATTATTATTATTATTATTATTATTATTACTTTTATTCACTTAACTTCTGATCTATCTATGTCTATGCCACGTGCCGGCTCCATCCTCAACACTTCCCTCAACACACGAGCTGTTCCAAGGAATGCTGCCATCTGAATACTTCCTAAGAAGTTTGGCATTTGCAGCTTTTGGTGCCAGAATATTGGTCTCCTTGAGACGGCCTCAAGTGGACCAATCACAACAGGCACCGCACTCACCAACAAGGCTCTATGGATTCTTTTCCCTTTCAATCCATAAGCCTTGGTACTTCCCTACTTTCTCACCCTCTGTCTTCACAATATTCTTATTTGCAGGTATAGTTACATTGATGCAGGTCCATTCTTTGGACTCCTTCAATAAGAGATTGATATCTGGTCAGTTAAGCCACAACCTTTTGTCTGTTTATATTGGCACATCCTATATGAGTCCCACCTGGTTGTTCTCTGCTACCAGCAAAGGTCGGTGCTCATACCACTTATAGGACTTTCTCTTTTACAACCATCATGTGACGGCAATACAAGAGTACATGCACATGTGCACCTGCACACACATACACAACATATTGGAAAGTGTAGAATAAACATAAGAAGCCATTTATACCATCTGTTCTGTACATGAATTTTGTTATCATGGTTATTTGTATTGTCTGTGTGATAATACTCTGTATGCTGGGGCGCCACCTACAAGAATTCTAGTCGAATGAATTGACCCCAGTGGTCACTAGTTTTTGTAAAGCCTGCTACTTATTCTATTGGTCTCTCTTGCCAAACTACTAAGTCAAGCAGTGGTGGGGAACACACACACACACACACACACACACATATACGATGGGCTTCTTTCAGTTTCAGTCTACCAAATCCACTCACAAAGCTTGGCTTGGCTTGAGGCTGTTGTAGGAAACACATGCTCAAGGTGCCATGCAGTAGGATTGAACCTAGAACCATGTAGTACCTGCGCCTATTATATATATATATATATATATATATATATATACATATATATATATTATATGTGTGTATGTATATATGTGTGTATATATATATATATATATATATATATATATATATTATATATATATATATATATATATGTATATATATATATATATATATATATATATATATATATATATATATATATATATATAATTATATATATATATATATATATATATATATATATATACATATATATATATATAATGTATATATATATATATATATATATATATATATATATATATATATATATATATATATATATATATATATATATA